>NC_056739.1:778774916-778779916 GCF_019279795.1 Protopterus annectens | reverse complement strand
CCTTACTCACACAGTCTGTTCCTGTATTAAATACAAATTTCCTGTGTGTCACTGGATGCTCAAATACTGTATTGGTATCTATGTAAATGCACTGATTGCATTTACTACAAGGAAGGGTATTTGCCTGTGGATCTAAAATGTATTTACAATTAATACTGGATAGTGATGGATAGCATAAAATTCTTTTAAGATTTGGTTTATTACAAAATGTGAAGGTGGGTGTATCACCAACTAAACTACCTATTTCCTCTTCAAGAAGTAATGTATCCCAATGTTTTAATATACTTCCTTTTAATATTCCAAAATCTTTAGTATAGTACGTTAAAAATCTCATACCTAACTCCTTATTGCTCTCCATAATACTTCTATTAGAGCTAAATTCAGAGAAATAAGGCTGTGCTATAGTATCTCTCTGTTTATGTATATCTTCAGAAATTAAGTTGAATGTTGTCATATCATAGCCTCTATCACTAAAATTATTCCTAAGGAGTTCTAAATCTCTTGTAAATCCTTCCATGGATGGATTAAGCCTCGATGCCCTTGTGATTTGCCCCTTTACCACATTGTCGAAGACAAATCTAGGGTGCATGCTGCTCCTATGTAGGAGCGAATTTTTATAACAAGCTTTTCTGTGTATTGATGTATTCAATAGACCATTTGGTAACCTCTCTATATTCACATCTAGGAAAGAGATACTATCATAGGAATACACGAAAGTAAATTTCAGGTATTCCAATAATTCATTAACTTGTATGAAAAATTCTTCTAGTTGACATACATCTCCCCTCCAGATGAAAAAGAGGTCATCCACAAACCTCCTATAGAAGCCTACATGCCTCCTAAAAGATTCTAACTTAAACAAGAACTCCTCCTCCCATTGTGCCATGACAAGGTTGGTGTAGCTATTGGCACAAGCTGTGCCCATAGCCACGCCTTCCTTCTGCATGTAGATGTTATCTCCAAATAGGAAGAGGTTGGTGGTCAATACTGTTTCCAAAAATAACGTCAAAAGCTCAATTCCATCCCTATTCATATCTGTGTTCTTCTGTAAATACTGTTGTATTTTATGAATACCATCATCATTAGGAATAACAGTGAAAAGGCTCACCACATCCATAGTGACAAGAATGAATGGTTCTTTATCATTCAACATCTTAGTATATGTATACAGATCTATCAAAAATTGTTTGCTGTCTATTAAGATATACTCATTCTCACGAACTAGAGGTCCTAAGTAATATTCCAGATATAAAGCCAATGCCTCAGTGACCCACCCTTGACCAGAGACTATAGGTCTCATGGGTGGGTTTACTGATGATTTATGGACCTTGGGTAGTCCATTGAGTATAGGGATCAAGGGATTGTCCATTTTAAAATATTTATACAGTTCAAATTCTATATCACCACTTACTAGTAGATCATCTAGCATACTATATACCATAGATATCTTTTCCAGTACTAGCGACATATTAATGATTTCATAGAATTTAGTGTCACTCAACATAGTCATCATGCTGTGAATATAATCAGCTCGATTCATAAGGACAACTGGCCCGCCTTTATCGGCTGGCCTTACTACTAGCTCATTGTCTGTTTTTAACAAAATCATGGCATTACGTTGAGCTTTAGTCAAATTGTCTTTATAGTATCTCCTACTTCTATTAGTATCATCATTTGTGGAATTATAATATTTATAAATGTCATTTTCCACCAATTTGGCAAAAGTGTCTAGTAGTGGATGCAGTATTGGCATGTATGTACTATAAGGACGAAAAAGAGAACTAGGCTGACTAACATCATGGATATTTTTAAATTCTAATTTCAATTGTACGTTACGTACAAATTTCTTCACATCTATAACCATGTCTGTAATGTCACCTCTACTTGAGGGGACAAAACTAAGACCCTTATTCAAAAGTTGCATTTCATCCAAACTAAGTTCTCTTTTTGATAGATTAACTACTAGCGAGTTCCCATTTTGTCCCACATCTTTTTTAAGGTGGGACCAACATGTTCGCTTTCTGGTAATTTTCGCTTGTGCCTTCCCCTGCTCTGGGATCTCTTTCGTTCCATGGACTGATGCACAGCTATGGGGAAAGGAGTATTCGATTTGTTTATATTTGTTACAGAGATGTTACTCTGTGTTTTCCTTCTTACTACTACCTCTGGTGTTAGAGGTATTCCTTTACTCGATATCATATGTGAATGATTCATCTGATTAGCTCCTTCTGGTGCTTTATCTATGTCACCAGTAATAACCTGAATATTATCATTAAAGTTATTAACTATAGACCCATTACTTTCATTGGAAAAAACAGGAGAAGCATTATTAACAATGGTGGTATCAGAGATGGCATTAGGTTCATTTAACAGTCCACTCTCCAGGTTGTTAGTAACTGGAATTGACTCATGTGTATTTCTAGGTGCAAAACGCGGCCAAACAAATACCTGGTTATTGTTAAAGTCCTTAATGTCCCTATATAGCTTGCTCTTTTTTTGTTCAAGAGCACGTTTCTCGTATAGAGAAACATTGTCTAACAGTCTCTCCATAAGAGTATCAACTTTGCATGATTTATATTTAAGAGAAATGTTCTTGTACTGCTCAGTTACTTTATCCCTAAGCATGTCTTCTTCCTGTTTGTGGAAGTCATTTAAAAGTCTCATATAATCAAAGCTTAAATTTAAATTCAGTTGCTGCCACTTAAAAAGTAGCTCAGGATAAAAAGTACCTGACGTGGGCATCTTCAATACCCTAAGTCCACGAGGCACCACCTTCTTTTCAATGCACGCTTCAAAGTGCTGTCTTTGAAGTTGCAGCTTTTTGAGCCGTAAAAAATCCATTTCTAAGCTGTTCAGCTCCTCCGATAACCCTATAATATCGTCGCCTTCATTACACTGTTCGTTCTTTTCAGAATCATAATCCAGTAACAGAAGCATATTGTGAGATGCTTCGATGCAATCTAGGAAGCGATTCCTCTTCCGATGCACCGCTCCTTCACCTTCCGGGTTGTAGGGTAGTTCCACGCTTACGCTAGCAGTTGCCGCCATCCTCCGTTGATGTTCGAACAATATGAAAACGTAAATGAACAACAAAAGAACGATCACCAAACGGAACGGGATTCCAATGCCAGTGATATAAAAGATAAAGTAGATAAACACAGTCAATGGCATATGATGGAACCCAAAAAGACGGTGGCGTTGATATCAACTGTTACCTAGAATCAAATAATCTTTGTTATATCCTTAAAGCTCTCTCTCAGCGTTGAAATACAGCACAGTAAAAAATGCAGCAGCAGTCAGCAGACCTCTAAAAGCTTTTAATGACAGAGTAGCGCTTTCACCAACAGGCTTTATCAACTCACAATAAAAACCTCATACTAATGCTTTATATACAGAGAATGCAAAAACATTCATTGGTCAGTTAATAAATCAATTAAAACTAATTAATACTTTTAAAGAGATATCTTACATATTGTATGATAACTAACTACATGCTTATACTTTCTAAGACAAATACTTCTCATACATAATTACCTATAAAAATTATCTATGAAATGCATATATAAAAAAGTACATATAAAGAAGGCATAACATAAAAAGACATTTAAAAAATCCTATTGCATCCTAAAAATATATTAATGTGGATGTAATAACTATATATAAACATATGTTCCATGTACTTAAATGCTTATAAATACATATATGCAAATAAATAGTAAAACAAATGAAATATATTTAAATTCAAATTTAAAATATATTTAAAACCTAATGATTGGATATTAAATAGTGGGATCTCACTTCTTATACACCTTCCTTGTTCTTCTTTTCTTAAGAATGGGTTTTATTTGAATTTTATCATTCAAACCTGGTGGCTGATGTGCCCTCAGGCGAATGATCCATCTAAGTTCACATTCCAATATAAAATTGTCCAAGTCCCCTCCTCTAACATTGGGATGTACATGTTGTATCACACGAAAAAGGAAGTTATGTGTGGTGCCTAGCATATATTGATGTTTGGCAAGTGCATTATGTTCTGAATGCTTACTAATGTGGTAGACATGCTCCCTTTCTCTCTAAGCTGTCTACTGGTCTTTCCCACATAAAATGATGTACAAGCTGTACATGTGGCCAAATATACTAGCCCCTTACTCACACAGTCTGTTCCTGTATTAAATACAAATTTCCTGTGTGTCACTGGATGCTCAAATACTGTATTGGTATCTATGTAAATGCACTGATTGCATTTACTACAAGGAAGGGTATTTGCCTGTGGATCTAAAGTGTATTTACAATTAATACTGGATAGTGATGGATAGCATAAAATTCTTTTAAGATTTGGTTTATTACAAAACGTGAAGGTGGGTGTATCACCAACTAAACTACCTATTTCCTCTTCAAGAAGTAATGTATCCCAATGTTTTAATATACTTCCTTTTAATATTCCAAAATCTTTAGTATAGTACGTTAAAAATCTCATACCCAACTCCTTATTGCTCTCCATAATACTTCTATTAGAGCTAAATTCAGAGAAATAAGGCTGTGCTATAGTATCTCTCTGTTTATGTATATCTTCAGAAATTAAGTTGAATGTTGTCATGTCATAGCCTCTATCACTAAAATTATTCCTGAGGAGTTCTAAATCTCTTGTAAATCCTTCCATGGATGGATTAAGCCTCGATGCCCTTGTGATTTGCCCCTTTACCACATTGTCGAAGACAAATCTAGGGTGCATGCTGCTCCTATGTAGGAGCGAATTTTTATAACAAGCTTTTCTGTGTATTGATGTATTCAATAAACCATTTGGTAACCTCTCTATATTCACATCTAGGAAAGAGATACTATCATAGGAGTACACGAAAGTAAATTTCAGGTATTCCAATAATTCATTAACTTGTTTGAAAAATTCTTCTAGTTGACATACATCTCCCCTCCAGATGAAAAAGAGGTCATCCACAAACCTCCTATAGAAGCCTACATGCCTCCTAAAAGATTCTAACTTA
>NC_056739.1:778674916-778769916 GCF_019279795.1 Protopterus annectens | reverse complement strand
TTCTGCAGCTTACCGTCACTCATGACTAGTCTACTCTAATTACATCTTCACTCGTTTATCTGATTTTCAAGTTCTCTTCCTCCACAAATGCTTCTTCATCTACTTTTCTAATGATCAAATCACTAATACTTTGAAGCTTATGACATTACTACTTTGGAACACTGGAATATTAAACAGTTTTTGACATTTACCGGCTGATTTGCATTGTAATATCCTTAAATCATTGTAAGATCTTTATTATGTAAGATGTGTTTGTTTTTTATGTCTATATGTAGCTATGAAATATTTTCTTTTGCTTAATTATCCTGCTAACTAAACTGATATACTTAGGTTCATAGGTTGATACTAGGGTATCGGCCCTAGGGCCTATACAAGCCTAGCCATAACAATTTCCTGGCTATTTCTTCCCACATTATTTACTTCCCTGGACCCCTGTCTAGCAGGGTGACTGACGTGATCCCCGGGTGAATTTCCTTTCTCCCATCCAATCGTCAAGGTTCCTTTTGAAGAGGGCCAAAAAGGTGCTCTGCTTGACATGTATGGGCAGTCTATTCCAGAGTCTGGGTAGTCTCTGGGTCAAGAACCTATCCTTCCAGCATGTTTTGTTTATTGTGATGACAAGGTTTAGATCCCTGGAACGTGTGGCTCTGAGGGATTGGGATTAATTTAAGTGTAGCATGTCCAGCAGCTCTGGGTTTGACATGGCCTTGTATGTTAAGCAGAGATCGCCTCTGAGTAGACAGTATGTGACAGTGTATAGATGGAATTTTTTAAGGCGGTCAGTGTAGGGCATCTGCTTTAGGCCTGTGATTCTTTTAGTGAGGTATTTCTGCGGCCTTTCCAGTTGTTGCAGATGTCTTGAGAGGTACATATCAAATGGGGCATTGTATTCTATAATCGGTCTAATGAGAGATGAGTACAGTGGGACAATGACCTCCTTTTTCCTGGATGAAAAGCCCTTAGTGATGAGGTGTGGCACATAGAAGGATTTCCCGACTGTTGTGGTGATGTGGTTATTGAAGGTGAGACCACTGACCACCTGTGTTCCTAAGTCTCATCACACTTTCGGTTTAGTGTACTGCCACTTATGTGGTAATTCACAGGTGCATGTTTTTTTCTCAAAGGGGATAACTATACATTTCTTGGCATTGCACTTGAGCCTATGGCTCTGACACCAAGCATCTGTTTCTGTGAAGCCCTTTTGTAGAGTATCCACATCATTTGGGGATTCAATAATGGCTTCCAGTTTGCAGTCATCTGCAAACTTTGTTAGCCAGTTGTTTTAAATGTTTAAATGTTTTATTTTTATGGAGTTTTCTCCCTGGATCTCCACTGAAAAGGGGTCTTGCATGGCCCATGCAGACAATCCAAGCAAACAAATGCAATAAATATAAATTGTACGCCTAATAATTACACAGGATGGAAGGCTACATCAGTAGCAAACTAAATAGGGGAAAGTGAAAGCCATAAGTAGTAAAATATGAAGAACTTGTCTGGATAGGAACGGTTTAGTGTAATATGGGATAAAAAAGAATAGTAAAACTTCATAAGTGGAATATTTACTGACAATAAATAGTGGAAGAGAAATTTTTATGAATAAGGACTAGGAGTATGGGTAAAAGTTTCTAAGTTACGTGGCAAATTAGACACTGGTATCTAGTATATTCTCCTTCATGGAGGGGATAAAAGACTCCTAGGATACTTGTATTAAATAAGTGATTTACCAAGAATGAGTTTTAGTGTAGAGTATTAAAATTTCAAAAGAGGTCACTCAGTGGAGGATAAGGAACTCAAACAAGCCGATACGTTGAGCTGAGAGGAGCAGGATCTCCAAGGATGGAGGATATACTAAAGGGGAGACCAATCTAAATCATTTACAAAAGGGCTGGAATAGCGTAGGGTCATCTGGGGGAGATTAAGATCAGTGGAAAAGAAGAGACAAGATGATAGAACTAAGAGCAGTAGGATTTTGGTAGACTGGCTGTATCCATAGATGCATGGGAATGAAGAATATTAAAATAACCAAGAAAAATCAAGGGAAGTTCTTGCTCATGAATAATGACTTTAAACATACTAAGTTGGAATTTGAGCAGATTAGTAGATAAAATGAAGAGGAATTGATTACTGGCTTATTCAGTAAAGAGTGAAGTGCAGGTACTGTTTCTGCAAGTAAGAAATTTAAACAAATCAGAATGTGAATTTGGGAAGAAGGCTAAGAGGAATGGATAGTGAAAGAACGAGATGGTTATTCTGATAATGAGAGAAGCAGGTTTACAGGTAGAAGAAAATGTTAGACAAGGAGGGAAGATATGTAGCAGAGGGAGATGGTGAGGTATGAGAATTACATTGACCATGGAACATTTCCACCAAGATTAGATATATAGAATAGGAAAGCAATCCTGGATAGCATAATGTCGTTTAGGTATGGCACATTATTGATGCCAGGGGATTAGAATTTACTAACAAATACATGAGATGCATTAGGGGGACCAGTACTGTGGAAATAGCAAGGATAAGGGTGATCTCTGAAAAATACCTTCAAATATTTTACCTTATAGATGTTCAGATAACAGGAGATAAAATGGAATTTGCATGTTATTGTCATAGATGTAATACTCGACTGAGATTATGTAGATGTATTACCAGCGATCTCCAAGCAGACATCCAAGGGTTCTGCACCCACCTGCTGACATTATCATACCATTCTGTTAAAGAACTCTGGCTACAATATCAAGGTAACTCTAGGGAAAGGCATTGTCAATTCCCAGTCTTTTTTCTGAAAAGGAGAAACTTTAAACAGTGACTTGTAGGAATACCTAATGAGAATTTAAAGAGTTTTTGTAATGAAGAGGGAGAAGTATGTTTGTGCTGGGATAGGTATAAAGAGTACAAAAAAGTCTTGGCAAGTATGTGAACTCAGAAGTTATGGAATATGTCAGGAGATAAGGCAAATAAAAGACAATAAGTACAGGCAGGTGATAAGGCAAATAAAAGCCAAGATAATAAAGGAAGATTTAGCAGATGTGCAGTTACAAGTACAACTACAAGCAGCTGAAAAACAAATGGAGGAATGTTGTTTAAATATTATTGATAGCAGAGTGACTGCAATAAGACCAAAGTTTTTTGACCTCACTTTTAAAACTACTAAATTTTTAGCACTAAGATTGAGATAACAGAAAGCAAGGTCCCAGATTTGTAAGCCAAGAGACCCTGACATGGGCAACATTTATATATATATATATATATATATATATATATATATATATATATATATATATATATATATATATATACATACATACACACACACATACACACACACACACACACACACACATATATATGTATTTATATATACATACACACATATATATATATATATATATATATATATATATATATATATATATATATATATATAATACACACACACACACACACACACACATATATATATATATATATATATATATATATATATATATATATATATATATATATATATATAAGCATTATTGTCATTCAGTTTATCTGTAGAGAAATATACCATCAAATTTGCTTAGCAGTGTCTACTGAAGGATTTGAAAAGGATAAAGAAATGAGCAGAAAGGTATCAGTTCAGGTTCACTGTAAACAAATTGAAAGCACTGTACTTAGACTACAAAATCCCTGTCGTGAATTACTAAATGAGGAGAGAAACGGAGAGCATCAGTAGAAACAAACAGAATGAAGTGTATCCTCAAGGGGTAGATATATCTGAAGCAAAGAAGAAATGCTTGCACTTTGCATGGCCTTGGTCAGATCACATCTTGAAAGCAATTTACAGATGTCCTTCGTGGTTCACTGTTGCAGTCATGACTGTAGGGTTCTTTCTGCCAGCAGCAGCAGCCCTCGATCGACCAGAATCCCAAAGTCTGGATTGGGTGTCAGCTGAGGTCGCTTTTATCCTGACATCAATGCACCAGGAAGTATAAAGACCTCATCCAATGCCATTACCCCAGTCTTTCTTGCCGTGCAGTGCCCTGAGCAGTTTGCTGATGCCGGTTGGCCTACTCCTGTCTGTTTTTGGATTTACTTCCAGGATTTTTTGTTTTTTAAGATAAGTACCCCATTGGGGAGGTTTTTTTCTTGCTCCAGTCAGATATCAGAAAAAGTTAATAATTGTATTTCTTGTGGGAAACAAATACCTCATAGGGATTTTCGCTCTTATGGTATTCCCTGCCTGGGGCCTGACCACGACGTTGCTAATTGTGGGTTTTGTGCTAGATTTAATCAGCGTACTATTAGGCGTAGGTACAACTTTGCCTTCTACTATTTTGGTAAAAGGTTTAATTATAATATGTCTTCTGATTCTTTTCCGGCTTCTGGTGTGTGTAAGAGGCGCAAAGATAAAGACAGGCCTCTGAAGTCCAAAGCAGAGGATATTACTCAGTTATTTCCAATTGCTGGTTCGTTGGTTGTCAGTGAGGCACCTTTGCAGCCCCTGTCATCCGCCTCTTTTGAACCGACTGCCTGTACCAACTCCAGTGTGGAGCTGATGGGGCCTTCAGAATTGCCAGGGAATGGACCTTCAGATACTACTCCCTCAGTTGGGTCTGGAGCCGGTAGGCAGGTACCGGCTTCTGACGGAGTTTTCAGGCCTTCACAGCTTCATGTAAATATGGATTCAGTTTTGCATTCTAAGACAATGACTATGGTTCCAGCTAAAAAGAAATGGCAAGCACAGACACCTTTTGATCAGGGTCCTAGGCCTCAAAGGCAAATGCTTAGGATGGCTGAAGATTTGTTATCTATGATCAGGGGTTCTCATCCCCCTCCTGACAAAAAGCCTAGATTACAGTCCGATTATGATTCTTAAGACCAAATTTCTGTTTCTTCTGCTTCTTCCCTTGAGCACGATTCTTTCTTTCCTCCTTATGAGGATTCTGATGCTGAAGATTCCTTTCCTTCAGCCTCTCCTCCTGAGGATTATTCTTTTGGTGAAACTTTGCATGATATGAGGGAGCAGTTTCACTGGGAAGGGCAGGAATTCTATGAATCCAAGAAAAGGCTTAGGGATTTTCTTCTTCTCCCACAGCATAGCCCTCTGGCTATTCCCCCTGTATTGGACATTGTAGATGATGTTTTTTCAGAAGCTTCTCTCTCTCTCCTGATTCTTTTCCCCCTACTCCGGCCAAACCAGATAGGTATTATAGGGTTCCAGATTCTCACAAGTTTCTTTTTAAGAATCTATCACCTGATCCGGAAACAATTTCTCAGGGCCCTAAGGGTGTTAAGGCGGCCTCTGCTAAACATCCTATTCCCTCTGACCGAGAGTCCAGGGCTTTGGAAAGATGGGGTAAAAAAGTTTATACTTCTGCTACATTGTCTATTAGAGTTTTGAACTGTCAATTTCATATGCTAAAGTATCAGCAATACCTTTTGTCTGTATTTAAACAAAAGATGTCAGCTGTTTCTATTGGTGCAGATGACAAGGAGTTACAGGATTTATTGCATGCTATTGAACAAGTGGGTAAACATACCCTGCATTGTGGTTTTGATTCTTTGGAAGCTTCTTGTAGGGCTGCGAGAACTGGCGCAGTTATTAGAAGACATGCTTGGTTAAAGGAACAAAGCTTGCTGGATCAGGTTAAAGCCAAACTTTTGGATGCCCCTTTGCAGCATGATGTTTTGTTTGGGGCCAAAGCTGAAGAGGTATTAAAGAAAATGCAGGGCAAAGCCGAATCTATGCAGACAGTTAAGGATTTTCTACAGGTGCAACCTCCTAGATTTAGCAGGCACTGGCCAGCTAAATCTTGGCCCTTTCCGAGCTCAGACAGGAGAAGCAGATTAAGGTGTTCCAGAGGTAGGTGACAGGCACATACCCTTTTTAGGAATAGGCAGTGGCCTGCCCCCTCTCCCAAAGGTGGTGAAGATAAGTCTCAACCCTACCGGAAACAGTCTTTATGACTCTCCCTTTCTGGTTCCAGGGGCTCCTCTCCTGGAAGCACCTTTGGGTGGAAAGATTTCTCTTTTTTATCAAAATTGGGGCTGCATAACCCGGGACAAATGGGTTCTGGACATATTCTCAAGAGGTTACAGATTTCATTTCCACACCTTGCCAAGACCAAACGGTTGGCCAGATCTGCCGAATCATCAATGGGCAGAAGCACAACTGCAGGTTCAGTCCCTTTTAGCTATGAGGGCCATAGAATTGGTACCAAATTTAGAAATAGGGCAAGGTTTTTATTCAAGACTTTTCCTGGTTCCCAGGAAGGAAAATTCGTGGAGACCAATCCTGGACCTTTCCATACTAAACACCTTCCTAGATGTACCAAAATTCAAGATGCTCACTCTGCAGCAGCTGCTGCCTATGTTGGGCAAGAACGCTTGGATGGTGACTTTGGACTTAAAGGAAGCTTACCTGCATATTCCTATAAGGCGAGAGTGCAGAAGGTATCTGAGATTCAAAGCGGGCTTGAAGAATTACCAGTTCTCTGTGCTGCCCTTTGGCTTATCTACTGTGCCCAGGGTCTTTACAAAGTGCCTGGCACCAGTAATGGTGTTTTGCAGACAGAAGGGGATTCAAATATACCCTTATCTGGACAACTGTCTTATTCAAGCGGACGACAAAGACACTACTTCAGCATCTAGCTTTTGTGCAGCATCTTCTACAGTACCTCGAATTCACAGTGAATCTAAAGAAGTCAAATCTGGTGCCCACACAACAGATTACTTTCCTGGATGCTCTTCTGAGTACTACAACCCAGATGGCTTCCTTGACACCAGACAAAAAAGCGCAACTGGGTTCTTCTTTCCAACACCTAGCTTCAATGAAACAGCTGACTGCAAGAAAGGTTCTGCAGTCTTTAGGTTACATGGCTTCCTGCATTCTCCTAATACCATATGCAAGACTGCATATGAGGAAACTACAGTGGTACCTCAAGAGTGTGTGGTCTCAGCATTACCACAGTTTGGAAACAGTGATCATGATTTTGCCTTGTCTACAGCAAGAGTTTCTTTGGTGGGCCGAAGCCTGTCTCCAGAAAAAGGGGAGGCTTTTTTGTCCTCCACCAACCAACCAAGTTCTGACAACGGATGCTTCAGATTATGCCTGGGGAGGCCACATGCATGGGAGATGTCTTCAGGGTGTTTGGACATAGGAGCAAATTCACCTGCACATAAATTTGAAGGAGATGCTCGCTGTACAGAATGCTCTGATAGCCTTCCGGGACGTTCTTCTACCAGGGCAATTGTTGATAAAGACAGACAACACTACAGTGATGTGGTACATAAACAAGCAGGGGGGCACTCACTCTTACCCCCTGTGCAGGTTCGCCATGGCTCTGTGGTACACTGCACTGATCTTCAGAGTCCACTTACATTCACAATTCCTGCCAGGAAAAGACAACACTCTGGCAGGCACATTGAGCAGGACACTTTCGGATCCACACAAATGGATGTTGGATGTTCGGGTATTCAGGATGATAGTACATGCATGGGGATGTCTGGACATAGATCTTTTTGCATCCCCTCAGAATCATCAACTTCCAACATTCTGCACCAGGACCTACCACAAACTAGCATGGCAAGTGGATGTCCTCTTATTCAGTTGGAAACACCTCTCAGTATATTCCTCCTTTTCCTCTTCTACCTCGGGTACTTCTGAAGATAAAACAGGACAAACCGCAAATGATTTTACTGGCTCCCAATTGGCCTCGACAATTCTGGTATTCCACCCTGATGAACCTAGTTCAGGAGCCTCCCTGGATTCTGCCTCAAATCCCTCATCTACTGTCTCAACAGGATGGCCGGATCCTGCAGTCATGTCAAAACTCTGAATCTAGCTGCCTGGTGGATCCAGGGTCTGTAAACACCTCTACTCTTTCCAAACAGGTAATGGATGTAATCCTTGAAGCTAGACGGTCCAGCACTAGGAAATCTTATGCAGGTAAATGGAAAAGATTTTGCTCCTGGAATCTGTTCCAAGGTGGTGATTCTACTGTTCTGAACATTCCTCTGATTTTAAAGTATCTGGCAGAGTTGTGACATACGGGCCTATCTTGTTCATCTATCAAGCTTCATGCTTCTGCTATTTCTGCACATTACAATACGGATCCTCCGATTTTTTTCTCATCCATTACTTAAACAATTTCTTAGAGGGGCTAAGAATGTTCGGCCCCCTATAAGAGCACCTGTTCCCACTTGGGATCTTAACTATGTTTTGGAAAAATTAACCTTGTCTCCTTTTGAACCTGCAGCTTCCACGGATTTAAAATTTTTGTCTTGGAAAACTGCTTTTCTTTTAGCTATAACCTCTGCTAGAAGAATTTTGGAATTGCAAACACTCATGGTTGTGGAACCATTCATTATTTTTCATCAGGACAGGGTTTCCCTAAGGACTAATCCCACCTTTATGCCTAAGGTGGTTTCGGCAGTGGCCTTGAATCAGACTATTCATTTGCCTACTTTTTATCCTAATCCTCAAAGTGAGGAAGAAAGTCTTTTGCACTCTTTTGACGTGCACAGGCAGCTTTGTTTTTACCTGGACAGGACCAAGATATTCACGAAATCTGACCAATTGTTTGTCACTTATGCTCCTACTGTTCTAGGGAAAGCACTCACTAAGCAAACTATTTCTAAGTGGATTGCCCACTGCATCAAGTTCTGTTACTCTTTTCATGGCAATCCACTTCCTGTTAATATTAGGACTCATTCTACCCAGGCTACTGCTACTTCAGCAGCCTTTCTTTGTGGGGTTCCTACCAAGGATATTTTAGAGGCTGCTACTTGGAGTTCTGTGCATACTTTTTCTAAACATTGCAATCTCCCTCTCTATTCTAAATCTAGGGCCGGTTTTGCTTCTGTGGTTTTGCAAAGTTTTGTGGCCACTCCTTCTGTTTCTTCTCCAGCCACCCTTTCTTAGCTTTGGGACTCAACCCTACAGTCATGACTGCAACAGTGAACCACGGAGGACCTAGTACAGTTGTGTACTCTTACCATAAATGTAGATGTTAAGAGTGTGTTCACTGTTGCAGTCTGAGTTACCCTCCCTGCTACCCCCTCTTTTGTTTCTTCTTTGAGTATTGTCTGTTATGAGGTATTTTGGCTGCTGATGTTTTGGGCACCTGACATCTGAGGCAAGAAAAACTGGGGTAATGGCGTCGGCTGAGGTCTTTATACTTCCTGGCGCATTGACATCAGGATAAACGTGACCTCAGCTGACGCCCAATCCAGACTTTGGGCTTCTGGCCGATCGAGGGCTGCTGCTGGCAGGAAGAACCCTACAGTCATGACTGCAACAGTGAACACGCTCGAACATCTACATTTATGGTAAGAGTACACAACTGTACTTTTTGCAATCCATATTAAAATAAGAACATGAAAGTGGTGGAACATTTCAGAATAAGACTGCCCCAGTGATACATGGGTTGAAGAAAAAGGAATATAATGAAAGGCTAAAAGGCTAAGGCTAAAGGAGTAAGTGTTTTCAACTGAAACCAGAAGAGACAGAGGGGACGTAAGTCAAAGAGCTATGAAGAAGTCCTCCTGAAAAGGAAGACAAAATGGGAAGGATAAGCACTTGCAAACTGCAAGCAGTAAGTACTACCACCCAAATCTCCAAAAGTACTGTTTCACATAGATGTTCGTAGACTCACAGAATGTACATTTAAGAGGTCATGGGATATGTAGAAAAAGCTTCAGAGAAAGGTAGGGACCTGGGAATATTGAATGTTAAATGCACTTAAAGGGCAGGTACATGGGCTTCTTGTCTCTCTCAACCATTAAGCAGGTATAATGTGATGCAGTGATCAAATGCACTGATTCTAACCTAGTAATCTGGGTAATAAATAACTACTTATTTCTCAGATTAGTAGGATATAATCTGTGCATAATCTGGTACCAAGATAAGGTGTGTATCCAGTATGGAAAAAGTATTGCAGGGTACTAGGGATGACTTTAGCCTAGCTATTGTTTATGTGGGGTAACATGGGGTTTTAAGGAAATGTAATCTTGTATTATTACATTCTTGATAGCCCTTTTTGATACAGGAAAGTCCTAGGTATTGAGTAAGATCCTGATGTCACCAAAGATGACACCCAGATGTAGAGAAATGAGAGCTGACTTTAATAACTGGATTCATAGCCAATGATCAGAAAGGGAGATTCACTTTGCATCTGCAAGGGGGGGGGGTCACCACCTTGCTTTTCATATGGTCTTTACCTCTTCCCTCATGAACTGTGTATCTTGAGTAGCAAATTTTCCATTTATGTATTTTTCTAGACTCAGTAAAATGAATGGTCATTTCAAGATCGCACCGAAGATGAAAAACAAACTGAAGGTATCTCTCCTAAATGCCCAGCATCTGAATAAGCTGTGCAGTCTTGAAGCTTTCCTGACTCCTGAGGATGTGGGAATTTGTACCTTCACTGAAGCCTGCACTAATGATCTGCCTAGTTTCACCCAAATTCCAGATTTCAGTATAGAATGTTTTCCACTTCTTAATTTCGATTTTGTCTGTCTCCACCTTAATGTTTTGCATTGTTGGCACAAGTCGTTAAAATCTAATCATGAAGGAGATGATAAACGGAAGTCATATACCCATAACCAACATGGATTAACACTTGGTCGTTAGAGTACCCTGTTCTTTGACTCCACTTGGAATACATTCTCTTGCTTATTTTAAACAAGCTTATACTGTTTTTTTGACTGTTTGCTGCATTTTATAGTATTTGCACTTAAAAGTTTACCTGGTCGAAAATTAATCGAAAATCTGTTGTTTGTTTGTTTGTTTAATTTAACTATTGGGGCTGCCCACTAAAGTGTGCTAGCCTGTGTAACTGATTTATTGCTGCCTTCTGTATTTCTGGGTGTTTTCTATCTAAAAACAAAAAATACAAAAAAAATAATCCTTGTTTTCCCGCCTCTCCTCGACTAGTTTAGACCAGTTTACAGGCTTTGCTGTATTCTGGGCTGTGGTGTAGTTCCTGTGTTGTCCATTACCTTACTTGGATAAGAAGGAAGTTTCTTTGCTCACCAGTGGGAGTGGGGAGCCTTGAGCAGCCTATCTGTCCCTGAAGGAGTGACCTCAGCACAAGAGCTGTAGTAATTGGTTGTTTTGGACCATTTCTAGCTCTTTTGAAGTTCCCTGTTTAAAATCTGCATTTGCGCGGCTGTGCGCATAGCGCAGCGCCGGTTAAACAGGATTAAACTTTTTCTGGCTCCGCCAAGTCTGCTCTTCAAATTTTCCCTTAGAAAGTTCTACTCTTAGAATAACAAGTCTACTCGTTATATTATAAGCATAGCACTTGTTCTCAAAGCTTCTCTTCTAAGCAAGCACTCTCAAACTTTAGTAGCACTACATCCGCTTACCACCCCAACCACTTCCCTTAAAGGCACAGCACTCTCTTAAAATATTCTAGCATGTCAAGTGGTAGATTGCTAGCATCTTCTCCTGCTCAGCTGGTTAATCTGGGAATCTTGAGACAATGCTATAATTGTCTCATGTACACAGACAACCCTCTCCTCCTCCCAACAAACACAAATACATGTGAGAGATGCAACTATATAGCCAAACTGGAGGCTGAACTCTCTCAACTCAGGACTGGCAAGACCAGACAGGAGGAGAAGGTAACCACACACACAACAAACCCAGTCACACATAGACCTACCCCAACTGCAAATCAAACACATAATAACACAAAGACATACTCGGAGGCTCTATTAAAAAACTTACCAAAACAACAGAGGCTCCCAAAGCAGGCACCCAAAAATCCACCACCTCAAAACATAACACATGCAACACATACTTCAATAAATCGGTGTGTCAATAAATCACAGCCCTTAAGGTCAAACACTATGCCTGATACACTAGTGATAGGTGACTCTATAGTCAGACACACTGACGTCCCACTTACCAGGCTGAGCAAGGAGAGGGTAACGGTAAGCTGCCTATTGGGGGCTAGGATCCGCTATATAACACACACACTCAGGTCACTCAAAAGCACGTACAAATATGACTCCGTCATTGTCCATGCCGGTGTGAATGACCTGAGACGTACCTCCTTGGACTACATGAAAAGAGACATAGAGGAGCTCTCTGATTATGTAGCCCAGGCTGGTATGACCCTGACCCTGAGCAGCATCCTGCCCTCACCAAGAATGATGCCACAATACAAAGACAAGATGATCAGCTTTAATAATTGGCTCAATTACTGGTGTTATTCTAGGGGGATCCAATGTCTGTCTGCTTGGGATGACATGCTGGACAAGCCATGCTGCTTCGCTAGGGACGGCTTGCACCTGTCACCACTGGACTTCCGGATATCAGCTAAGGCTCTTGCCACTCCCATAGTGCCTTTTTTAGGCAAGGCTCAAAAGACGAACCCACCTCCTTAGAAAACAAAAATGGAAAAAAATTAAGGGTAATGCTGCTCAACGCCAGAGGTCTAAATCTCAAGATGCAGGCTGTCGAAGCACTCCTCAGTATGGAGAACATCGATGTCTGTGCTGTAACCGAGACCTGGTTCAAGGCTCCTGAGAGCACCCCAGCGCTACCAGGCTTTACCTCGTATCATGCTTTTTGGCCCCAAAACCCGGGCTGAACCACAAAGGGAGGGGGAGTGTCCATATTCATCAAGGATACCCACACCTCTAGGCTAGTGGCAACTCATGAAGCATCGGAGACCATCCAGGTGCAGCTAACCATAGGCAAAACTGCTATACAACTGGTTGCATGTTACAGACCACCCTCCCAGTTGCAAGAACCCCACTCAACCTTCCTGAAGACATTGGAAGATATGAATGTCTCACCAAATACCATCATATTGGGAGACTTCAACTACCCTAACATAGACTGGGTGCACTATTCTAGCCCTAACACCCTAGCCCAACGGTTCCTGGAATTCATAAACTCCAATGCAATGGAACAGCTAGTCACCTCTCCCACAAGAGGGGATAATATACTAGACCTGATCATCACAAACATGGGGACAAAATGCTCCACACCGGAAGTATTGCCCTCACTGGTGAGATCTGACCCCAAACTAATCACCCTGGATATACATTTACCACCTCCACCCCCAGCACAAAAGACTACAGTGAGAAACTTCTCAAAAGCTGATTTTACACTTCTCAAGACTGAGATGGTATCATTTAAGCCCACAGGGCCAATGGAAACCACATCCCACAATGCTGAATCCTACACAAATGCTTTCTATGGACATCTCCAAGAATGCATGGATCGTGCAATCCCAAATAAAACCAAGACCCTCTCCACCAAAGGAAAGTGTCCTGTCTGGTGGACCCCAGCCATAAACAAATTGTATAACAAAAGAAGGAAGCTACTGCAAGACAGAGCAAAATCCCATAAAGGGAAGACATCGCTGATCAGCACTAGTAGAAAGCTACGTTCTCCCATAAAAACATCCAAGGCCAACTTTGAGAGAAAAATCGCCAAGGACACTGAAGATAACCACAAGGCATTCTTCAGTTATGTTAGAAACCTGGGCTTAAACACTCAGATATGCTCAGAGTTAGTACACAACGACAAAAAAATTACCAAACCCACAGATATTGCCAACATTCTGGCAGACAGGTTCAGTGCAAATTTCTCCCCTCCCTCACCTCCAAAAGAAGAAATACTCATCCCAGCTGAATGTAACCTCCCTGTCATCTCTGATGTCCAGGTGAAAACCGCCCTCAACAAAGCAAAAAACACAGCATCTATGGGACCTGATGGTATCCCTGGCTGCGTGATACGTGAACTCCAAGAGGAGCTAAACCCGCATATAAAAATGTTATTTAACCTTAGCCTTACTACAGGATATGTACCTGAACACTGGCGTACAGCAACAGTGGTCCCACTCCACAAGGGAGGCTCCACTACAGACCATGGGAACTACTGCCCCATAAGCTTGACCAGCCTGGTTTGCAAAGCTATGGAAAGAATTATTATGGAACTCATAAACAACGACATTGGGGACCTACAGACACTTGATCCCACCCAGTTTGGCTTTGTAAAGGGCAGATCCTGCCTTTTGAACCTGGTTGACTTTTTCGAAACAGTCACTAGAGCCATTGATGAGGGCAAGGCAGTCCATACAGCCTACCTGGACTTGGCTAAAGCCTTCGACACAATACCCCACTCGGGGATCATAGATAAGCTAAACAGCTTAAATGTAAATCCATATGTCACAGATGGGTTGCAAACTGGCTAAAAAACAGAACCCATAAAGTCAAGATTGCGGGAGCCATGTCAGACTCAAAGCCAGTCACAAGTGGTGTCCCACAGGGCTCTGTCCTGGGACCCCTCTTGTTCTGCATTTACTTCTCAGATGTGAAAGCAAACATGGGAGGGTAGTGGCTGACAAAGTTCGCAGATGACTGCAAACTAGGCGCCATAGTCGATACACCAGCTGACACATACATCCTACAGAAAGGCCTCACCGAAACGGACAACTGGTGCCAGAATCATGGCCTTAAACTGAATGCCAAGAAATGTATAGTCATCCCCTTTGGGAAAAACAAAATACCCACAAATTATCACATAGACAGTAACCCACTGAGTGCCAAAAAAGTAATCAGAGACCTGGGGACCCAAGTTGATAGTGACCTCTCATTTGACACCCACGTTCCCAAAGTGGTTAGAAAGACTTTCTACCTTGCCCACCTTATCATGAAGGGGTTCACATCCAGATCAAAGGAGGTCATCGTGCCCCTGTACTCCTCCCTTATCAGACCCATGATTGAGTACAATGCCCCATTTGGTATGTACCTCACCCGGCACTTACAACAGCTGGAGAGACCCCAGAAGTACCTCACCAAGAGGATCAAGGGTCTCCAACATGTGTCATATGCTGCCAGGCTAAAGAAACTCCAGCTCTATTCAGTAGCATACCGCCTGCTCAGAGGTGATCTGTGCCTGACGTACAAGGCCATGTCCAACCAGGAATTGATGGACATGCTCCACCTCAAAAAATCAAAATCCATAAGAACCACGAGAGCCAAAGATTTAAACCTCAGTACAAACATGAATAGAACATGCTGGAGGGACAAATTCATAACTCAGAGGCTTCCCATACTCTGGAACAAAATCCCAGTCCATGTTAGGCAGAGCCCCTCACTGACTCTCTTCAAGAGAAATCTTGACGAGTGGATGGGAGATCGTAGGTTTACCCCAGTGGTCACCCCTGTGTCGCTACTTAACAGAGGCACAGTAAACTAATAAGTAAGGGGGTCTTCAATGTGTCACTACTAGACAAAGGCACAGTATTTTAAATTTATGCACCTTAGTACCACTACATGGGGTGGCGAAAGCCACATCTCTAGGGCTAGGCTTGCAAATGCCCCAGGGCAGATAGCCTAGTACTAAACTATGAAACTATAAGAGCATGAAAATAACTTGTTGACTGAAAGGAACTTGTAAATGAGAAACCATTGAGTACTTCAACTACAGTGCAGTTTGTTGAGCCAGTGACACTTTCAGAAATAAATACTCCTAGTACATTTGTAGTTCCATTGGCAATAATTTCTTGGTACAAGTGGTGAAACATCCATCCAAGGGAAAACTGTATTTTGCATTGAAGCTTTGTTGTATTTCACTACTTATTTATTTTTTATTTTACATTTGTTGACCGGGCTAGTCTAACTGGATAAATGTCCATTTTCAGTAGAGGCCCCGGGGAGAAAAACTCCAAGCATGAACACTAACAAAGTTAACAATATATAACAAAGACATGTATAATAACAGTACAGAGGTACAATTGACTAAAGACATTATGTTAAAAGATTAAACTAAGTAAAAAATAACAAGTACACTAAGCACAAGCTGGGTATGGGCAAACAGAGTCAGGTCATTACATTTATCCTATTACTTATGAGAAAAAAAGAGAAATCAGTAGATTTGGAGGTATAGGTTAGGGGAAAGGCGAAGGGGTATGAGCAGGAGGGGAAAAGTTTCAGTCTGGGTTAGCACAAGGACAAAGCCACTGAGTTTTAAGATGTTCTTTAATATGTTTTTGAATAGAGAAGTAGAGGCTAGAGTAGAAAGTTCAGGAGGGAGCTGATTCCAGTTTTTACCTATAGTGTTTGAGAAAAGTGAGTTACCAGCTTTGTTGTTAGATTTAACTGATGAGACCAGGAGTTTATTAGCAGAACGTAGTGTAGCTAGGTTTTTATATGGTGAAATCAGATTAGTGAGGATAGGGATGTTATTGGGGTGGTATAGGATCTTTTGAGTGATAAGTAACTGTTGACAGAGTATATGGTTCTGCAATTCTAGCCACCCTAGTTGTTTAAGGTTAAGGCAATGGTGAGTTTGAAATGGAGAGCTTGTGATAAATCTAGCTATGCTATTATAACAGGAAGAAAGTTTTGAGATATTATTTTTAGATAGGTTTGTATAAATAGCTGAGGCATAGAAAAGGGTAGAAATGAGGTGGGTTTGGGCAATAGATTTCCTGGCTGTGGGGATAAGGAAGGGTTTAATTATATAGAGGGTTTCAAGTTTTTTGTTAACAGTCTTAATGGTGGAGTTAATATGGTCATCATAGGTAAGACGGTTATCAATTGTAACACCTAGTAGGCGGGTGGTAGTATCAGGGGTTATGTTTGTAGCATTGTTAGAGGTAATAGAGAAGAATGGAGTGAGTGATTTATGAGATGGAGTAAAAAGCAGTAGTTTTGTTTTTTTGGGATTAGGCAGGAAGCAATGTTGCATAAACCAGTTTTCTACATTTTGGAAAACAGTTTGGGTTAGGGACTGGAGGGAGGCTATGTTCTTAGCAGTACAGATTAAGGTTGAGTCATCTGCATATTGGATGCAGGTGGCTAGAGGTATGTTCATATGGAGGTCGTTGATAAATATGGAAAAAAGAAGGTGCCCTATGATAGAGCCTTGTGGGACTCCAATATTTACTGGAAGTAATGAAGACAGTTTGTTGTCCCAAAGTACTGCTTGCTGTCTGTTTAGAAGATAACAACTAAACAATTGTAATGCTAGTGGATCAAGAGAATGATGCTTTAGTTTATGTAGAAGTAAGTTATGGTTAACCATATCAAAGGCTTTTGACAGGTCTATAAATAGCACAGAGGAAAAGGAGTTAATGTTACGATTTTTATTTATAGAGTCAGTGAAGGATAGAAGGGCAGTTGTTGTGCTGTGGAATGGTCTAAAGCCATGTTGGCAGTTGGCTAGTAGATTATTTTGTAATAAGTGGTTGAGTAGTTGTTTGTGAATACATTTTTCCATTATCTTGGCTAATGGGGAGAGTAAGGCAATAGGTCTATAGTTAGAAAGCTCTACAGAAGATCCACCTTTATGTAGAGGGATGATGTGGGATACTTTCCATATGGTAGGGATTTTGCCTTCAGAGATAGTTCTGTTAATAAGGATAGATATGGGGTAGTCTATAGCTTTTGCGGCAATTTGTAAGTATTCAGATGGGAGATGGTCGGCAGAAGGGGTGCAAGGTTTCAGTTATTTAAGTAGCTTGTAGATAAGAGATGTAGGAACAGGGTGTATATGAAAGGTAGGAGGTGAAGTCTTGGAGGTATTAGGTGGGAAGGCAGTAGGTGGAGGAAGAGAATTGGCTAGGGATTGTTCTGTAAAGTAGTTATTAAAGGCATCAGGGATCAGGTTGGAATTATTATGGTTGAAACCTAATGGGGCAGGAGTAGTAGAGTGACCTGTCTGAAGAAGTTTGTTTAACCCTGACCAAAATTTTTGTGGAGTTTGTTGAGTGGATTGTTGGATGTGAAGGTAGAAGTCTTTTTGTCTCTAAGAGTGTCCTTCTTGGTAGCATTTCTTAATTGTTTAAAGAGGAGGTGATCAGATGGGCATTTGGTAGCCCTCCATTTAGCCCATATTTTGTTTCTAAGGAGCATTTTTTGCTTAGTTTGTTTAGTAAGCCATGGGGCAGATTTGTTTTTTATTCTAGTGGAGTGGTAAGGTGCATGGTAGTCTAGTATTTGAAGAAAGTTAGTGTTGAAGTAGGTCACAGCCTTATCAAGTTCAAGATGGGTCAGTGGAGACCAGTCACATGCTTGCAATTCGTTAAGGAAAGTATCTGGGTTAAAGAATTTTTTTGAGCAGGACGTTTTGAGATTATGAGTAGTTGGGATATGAGGTTTTTGTCTGATTATGTAAGTGAGCATATGGTCACTGATATTGTCGGGAAGGGTTCCTGGAGTATAATTGCTAGTGTGGTTATTAATAAGGATCCAGTCAAGAGTAGATTCTTTCCTGTTAGGTTTGTGGATTCTAGTAGGAGTGGTTATAAGTTGAGTGAATCCAAAGAGATTTAAGTGGTCAGTAGGGTTTAGGGAATTGCAGGTAAGCCAGTCTATGTTGAAGTCACCCAGTACAATGGTCTCCTGTGGTAGTTGGGTAGAGAAGTAATTAAGTAAGTTTTCGAGAATAGTAGTATTTTTCCAGGGGGAAGATACATACAAATTAGGTAGATAGATTTGGAGTTGTTTATTTGGAGTTTGGTAGACAACATTTCAGATTTGGCATCTAATGATGATAGTTCATTAAAGAGGGAAACTTGGGGATTAGATTTATAGAGAATGGCTATGCCTCCACCTTTTTTGGTTTTGCGGTCACATCTAAGGATACTATAACCTGGAGAGGTAATTTCCTGGTCTAGGGTAGCAGGTTTTAGCCAGGTTTCTGTAAGACATAGAATATCAAATGAGTGTAAGTCCAGGAGTGCGTGCAGGTGGGAAATTTTATTGTTGATACTTCTAATATTAAGGTGGGCTATCAGAAGGGAATTAGGTGCTTTAGCTAGTAGAATGTTTAGGTAAAGTTACATTGTCAAGGCTATTGTTATTGTCATTGTTGGGACCAGGGTTTGGATGAATATCCCTGTGTAAGTAGAGGAGATATTGGAGATAATGTGGGAATTTAAAGATTTTGTGGGAATTGTTAAGAATTTTTTTGATAGAGAAGTATGTGACATGAGTTGTTCTGTGATATTTTGGTAGTATATAATTTGAGGTAGAGGTGATGTTACTGTGGTTAAGGGTGGAGATGAAAGGAGATGATAAAGTTTGTTGGAAATGTTGATTTTGTTCAAGTAGAGTAAGATTTTCAAAGAAGGTGAGAGAATAAGGTATGGTCAGTGAGGCTATTGTGGTAGTTAAAAGTAACATGTGTGTGAAATTAGTTGTGTGAGTTGGGGCCATGGTGGTCAGTAGATGTAGGTGAGTTTAGCTTGTGTGAGTTGGTGA
This sequence comes from Protopterus annectens, assembly GCF_019279795.1. NCBI lineage: Eukaryota > Metazoa > Chordata > Ceratodontiformes > Protopteridae > Protopterus > Protopterus annectens. The sequence continues at coordinate 778,750,701 of NC_056739.1, read as the reverse complement.
GGTTGAAAAAAAGATAAGGTTGTTTTAGGAGAATGAGGGATGTTTATAATATACAAGAAATAAATTAATGGAGGTTGAAAAGGAGGTGGAATGGGAGGCAGTTAGTATAGAGGATGGTAAGGATAGGTAAGATAGGAGTAGTTCATGTGAGTGGTAATGTGAACTAATTGGATAAGAAAGAGATAGGGGAGTGGCTTAGTGATGTGGAGCTGTGTGATTGGTTAAGAAAAAAAAGGGGAGTGTTTAAGTGAGGTATATGGCTAGGACCACTGGGGGTGGGTGGGAATTGGGGATAGGGTAGGGGAGCGGAGTGAGCCCGTAGGGCGAACAAAGCGGGGCAGACCCAGGTAAGGTGAAAGCAGTGAGAAGAAAAAATCACTAAGGTGGAAGGTAAGAACAGGAGGCAGTAAGTCAAAAGGCAGAAGTTGGGAGTCTGAGGAAGGGGGAAGTAGAATAGAGGGGAAACCTGGGAGAGTAAGGGTTAACCTAGGAGTAGTAGAGGTGGAGAGGAGGGTTAGGTAAAGGATTTATAAGGACTATGGAAGGAGATAGGTGCAAGGTATAAAGGACTATGGAAGAAGATGGTAAAGGAGAAGAGTGCAACAAGCATGAAAGAGTTGATGTAGGAGGAAGGAAGCGAAATAAAGTGGGATTAGAGGTAGGTATAGACTGCCATCTAGTGGCCAAAGCGTGTAAGTGCCTTGTAAAGAGATCGCAGTAGTTGGATAAAAATAAAAAGAAAAGTAATGGAGAAGGGAGAGTTTAGAGGGGTGCTACAATACAGATTGTGGGCTGCAGTATCATAGAGACAGAAAGTGGAGAGCAACAATAGTAAAAAAAAATATAGAGATTGGGTTTGTAGGGTGAAAGTAGTATTAGTTTTATGCTACTTTATCTACCATCCCTTACCATCCCTTATTAGTTTTATGCATACTGTTGTTAGTATTCCTGCCAAGCAGTGACTGAAATCCTTACTCTGGAATCATGCATTATTGTGGTAATTAAGTTCAAATAAAGATCTGGGTCTATAAATCAAAATAATGCTGTTATGCATATAGGTACTAAGGAAATATAGAACTTTGCCATCTCATTTCTCTAATTTACTTCAGTATCCTGAAGGCAGACTTCTTTTATGTACAGTCACCCTACAAACTCAATCTCTAGCAGTTCTTATATTCTTTTCATTTAATTCACTATGTATAGGGGAACTTAACCCCTTTCCCTTCTAAATGTGCACCTTATAAAAGTGACTCTTTCAAACTTATGAGGATAATACACAGGTGCTAGAAAGCCAGAGAGTCTCTGGACAGTGCAGGATTGCCTCCAAGAGGCAAGGTCATGCCTGGCACCTTTTAAGCATTTGTTGTGGGTGTGGTCATTTACCCTTATCCAGGCATCAGACACCTTATGACTACTCATAGTCCCTCCTCCCCTGTCCCCTCTCTACTAGTATTGCCCCTGCCAGCTTTATCTATATCTGTGGGGACTCTGGGTTGTTTGGTTTCATGCCAGTTCTGCTAATAATAAGACAGATGGCCTTGAAGCTTTGCTTTCTATATGACCATGATGGTTTGTGTTTCAAAAACCTGGACTAAGCCTAAATCTCCATAACTTCATCTTTTGGAATCTATTGTGTTCGAGCAGGGCTCTGCTCAGGTGGTGAGGTTAGGCTGCTTGCTATATTAAGTGCCTCTCCTTAAACCTTAATAAACCAAACCTATTCATTTCTGTAATCATGCTTGTTAAGGTACCTTATAAGGTACATCCTTGTATTTTACTCCACCCCAGTCCCATACATCAGGTCATCATTATTATTATGTCTGAAATAACTTATGCAACAGCCTGGGTCATAATAACATCATCTCAATTTTAATAACACTTTCCCTGGGATTCTTAGCTACTACTCTGGACTGCACATTAGAGCTACAGCTTACCTTAGATTACCACTGTGCCTACTAGGCATAATAGCTACTTTATCTACCATCCCTTACCATCCCTTAACAAATAAAATTAGCCAGATAGGGTCAGTAACCTGGCATTTATACCAAGAGTCATGACTACTTTCCAGCCATTTACCACTGCTATTTCTAGAAGATGTAGAACTCTGTGCAATCATCTATGGCAGATATATTTTTTAATTATCTTGTGTTCCTTGAACTAAATTGTACTAATTGGAATTTCATTTTATTGGACTCTGTAATTGCCTCTGACCTACACAAATTCACTGTCATATTGCTAACTCTACAAGATGAGCATTCTCCTTATTTGCCAGGGGATGTACTTAGGCCAGCAGCCCTGTGTTGTAGTTCAAATGAAATGAATCCTGAAGCTTAGGAGCTGCATGGGTTGACAAAAGATAAGTGGGGGACTCTTATTTATTTAACTGTGTAGTTGTCTTCTGAAATAGTTGTAAAAAAAGTATTCTACATACAACACCCTTTGTCTGCAGGTCTGCTCCAAACAAACACCATAGGCATCTGCAAATTAATCATTTCCCTCATTAACCACTACTGCCTTCTACAAGGACACTCTCTCAGGTGATGTGCCCCTCCTAAATTCCTCTTGTTAGTGGGAAGTTTCTCATCCTGTAGGGCCCTCACACCCTACTGTGGATCTGCTGGGCCCTGACATTGCTGGGCCATGACATTCTTACTTTCCAGTTTCACTTCAGAGTTAACTTGCAAAGTGGCATTTGTAATCTCCTTTAAGCCATGTCTGATGTCATGGTACCCATTTCTGACAAACTGTACCCTAGACTTGTGTAGGCGTATGCACCTTCAAGCTTTAGTTCACTAGCATGCATCTGTAACCTTATCCTAACAGAATCACAGATATGAGCACTTTAAAAACAAGTTATGGTTTGCTGGGTAGATCTTGCACTATAGACCTACTTTCCTACACTTGGATACTATGCAAAATGTAGAATATCTAACAAAACGCTGTATGTATCTTGGAGCAGCATGGTTTCAGTACTGGGCAGAGCAACATGAGTATTGTATGGCTTGTGTATGGTCTGATATTGAAAGGAGTTGAACTCACTGGTACAGTATTTGTTAATTGTTCCTAAAGCCTTCCAGCTTACTGCTTCAGTTCCTTTCCACCATTGGCTTTGCCATATGTTCCTGTAACCAAATTCCAAATAATCTGTCAGAATGCTTCTTTAAAGGCAAAATTAACAGCCATGAGCTGGTTGGAATAGTGCCAGCTGTTCTCTGAGGTTCATTCACTCTCAGATGAGAAAACGTCATTATTTTTGATGTTTGTTCAGTGAACATTAACATGCATACTGATGATGCGTTTCTCATCAGAAAATCTCCCAGCCACCTTAATTGAAGAATTGCTGCAAACTGACTTACCAGTTTGATCTAAACTCATTTACTTCCAGGCATTGTTTAACCTGAGCAAGACAAGTCTGTGTTGTTGGATACATGAAATTGGTTTAATAGTGTACACCAAGACTTGAATGGCACTGGTATTACTGGTACCACGTAATAAACATTTCTCATTTCTTTATCTCCGGGTCTGGTTACAGCCATGCTTCAGTAATCATTATGTAAAAATGTGCTTAGCTTGTACATGTTAATAAAATCTATGGGATTCTGTATTGTTTCCTCCATCCATCTCAGTTGTTGGATTATATGTCCTTGTAGCGGATCTGAGCTGGCAAATTTATCACTCATAAGCTTCTCCAGAGATTGAGCTTCTCCTGTTTCCCATAATGTAGTCTGCTGAATTTTGCCTCTGTTAGCACCAGATGTGAACCTCTAGCACTCATTACACATTGTTTACTACATTTTACATGTATTTGTGCAAAAAAAAAAAAAATTCTTGTGTCTTCATCTCTCATTCGTCTGAGGCCTTCCTGAGCTTGTTCAGTCGTCCTTTTCCTCTGACAGAAAAACTGTCTTTTTGTGCTGTGCCAATGACTATTTCCTAACACTTGCTCACTTATTCCAATATTTTACAGCAATACTTTGCTGATGTATTGTATTTCTCAGTTTGTTAGAGAGACTTACCCAAGCATGCCTATACCTTTCTGAGAAAACGTCTTCTCTATACTGTCTCAGGTTTTTCCTTCAGGTAGATACTTTTTGAGAAGTGTTCAACAGTATTTTTTTTTTATTTAATGTTTAACTGGGAAAGTCCATCTTTGGAACTATGCCAATTTTCAACAGAGGCCTGGGGAGAAACACTCCAGACATATGTCTTCGTAATGTGGAAGGAAACTGGAGCACCCAAAGGAAACCCACATAAACACAGGGAGAACATGAAGACTCCACATAGAAGGCACCCAAGCTGAGAACTGAACCAGAGAACCTCTTGCTGTGAGGCAACAATGCTACCACTACGCCGTCCTTACTTCTTGACAGTCTTAATCAGACAAGATGGAAAAATCTTCTAAAAAGGATGTAGAAAGCTTCAGGGTTTAAGAAATGTACTAGATGTGGTCACAAAATCCCACCTCAAGATATAGAAATTCAGTGCATTGTCTGCTTGGGACTGGAATACCTCATTGCCTAAAGTGAGATTTGCAAGTCCTTTGAGCCTAGATCTTTGATACACAGGACAAATAAATTAATACTTGAAGGTCTTCTTGCCAATGTAGAAGAACTGGCTGATGAGTCCTGCTTTCAGCCATCAGAAAAGTGCCGAGAAAATGCATACTAAAAGTTTAAATAAAGAGAAAGTCTAAATACAATGAAAGTGAAATAAAGAAAGTCAGAAGAAAAATAGACATTCTGAAAGTCCTCCATCCTTTTCTTGGCTCCAAAAGTATCTCGACTATTAGGGCTAACCCCCTGAATCCACCTAACTTATTTCAAAGCTACTACTTTCTTGAACTTTCATGTTGCCGATGATGACCGTAGAAATATTTATGATAGGTATCCAAGAAATTAAACCTAATAGAGGAGACAGTCCTCTGAGAGGATGCTGTCAAGGTTTATGGATTCCAGACCCCCCTTCTGTATCCCCACGTAGGTCTACCAGGTCCACCAAGATTGTAGTTTAGTTAATTTTGACTGGGACTGAATATTGAGGCCTTTGTGAAAGCTCAAATAGACATGGGAAGCTTCCCGTCCCCCTTTATATGCTGGGCAAACGGGGCAGGTTCATTGGTACCCACTTAACTGCTGGTAGCTTCTGAGCAAAAGCCAGCCTCAGTCGTCACTCTTTTGGTGCGAAAAGCACCATATGCATCAACACTGACAAGAGCATCTAACACACTTGATTCCTGGTCCTTCAGAGCTGATCAGTCAACATCAGTCTCAACACTGACATTTTTGGGTCCATTTGTGATGTTGGGCTCTTCAGTGCTTGTTACTTTGACTGTGATCTCAGTTTCAAACCCTGCCTAGATGCAGACATCGGTTCCAGTGGTCTTGTCATCTTTAGACATAAAGACAGCTTGGTGCTGCCTTCCTAGGTGTTGTCAGCTTTAGCATTACAGACATTTGAGAGGATTGTTGCCTGCCATCCCATGTGGGAAGGAGATGCTTCTTAACTTTTGGCTTCTCCCTGTTATCCCAGTGTATCATAGACTTTCAGCCATAATCTTCAGGTCCATGGACAGGCCAGCTTTGAGGCCTCAAACTGTCCCTTCAAGCTTCAACATGGTCATAGTGACACTTCTAGTTTTTCAGAATGCTAACATCCACCGTGGTGCACAAGACATCTCATTATAAAAGGAGAGACATATCTTCCCCAACAGAGTCTCACACAGGATACAGACTTTGATGAAAGTTTTTCCCATAGTCTTCATGATGACTCTACTTATGGAAATAATGCGGCAGAGGGGGATCTGGTCCACCAACATCCCTAGATGAGGAAGTGTTTCTTGAGCCCTTTAAAACTGGTCCATGTACTTCCTGGGTCTTCCCTCCTGCTGACCATCTCTTCAACCTGTTATTAAAGAGAGCATGGTGAGAACCAGATGTGGTGGAACCAATACCCTGGAAACCAGATGAGGTACTGAAACTTCTAAAGGAACATTCCAGTTGCAGTAAAGGACCTCTGATTGATTACATTTATTTTATTTTATTTTATTTAACATTTGTTTACTGGGAAAGTCTGACTTGGACAGAGTCCATTTTCAGTGGGAGTCCGGGGAGAAATGCTCCAGAGACGTGTCTTTGGAATGTGAGAGAAAACTGGAGCACCCGGAGGAAACTCATGTAAACACAGGGAGGACATGCAGACTCCACACAAAAGGCACCCCAGCCGAGAATCAACCTCTCGGTGTGAGGCAACAATGCTAAATGCTGCAATACTGAGCTGCCCAGCTACCAAAAAGGAATTTTGAGGTGAGAGTTTCATTGTTCATGCTCCTAATAGGAAAGCAAGGGACACTCTTTAATGAAATACCAGTGTTGTTCCTTTGACTTATTTTCAGATAAAGCTCCTCATGACAGAGATGGAGCCTTAAATGGATGCAACTCCAGGTCCACATAACCAATGGTTTCGATGTCTATTTTCAAGGAAACCCTTCTGAGATTCCTTAAAAGTCATCTGACGGCACCCTTCTTGAGGTAGCTGGGGGACAGTTCTCTCTCTTCACACAGATGTTTGGTCAACTATCGCAGAGCATACTTGAGTGAAAAAAATAATATCCAGATGCTACACTATACCATTATACCATTCATTTCCACCCCCAAATGAAGTATGGATGCCCTTTCTGTTGTTTCACCCCATCAAAGAAGGGTAGGAGCTCAAGAGATTTTGCAGCTCATTAAAAAAAGAGAGAGCCATCCAAGAGGTCCTACCAGATCATAGCATCCAAAGTCTACTCAAGATTCTGTTTGCCAGAGAAGTCAAATGGTACTTCTGTCCCATTCTGAATCTCAGTGGCCTCAATCTCCACGTAAAGAAAACAATGTCTGGCTGGCCAAATGCAGTCCATTCTTCCACTCTTACAGGAAAGGTACTAGAATTGTTCTGTAGACTATATGATGCTTTCTACCACATCAAGATTGGAAAACAGTCCAGAAAGTTTCTGTGCTTTTGCCTGTGAGACAGATATTGTTAGTTCTGAATATTGACCATCAGTCTCATCACAGTCCCCCAGGGTGTTCACCAAGGGCATGTCGATGGTCGCAGCACATCTCTGGTTGCCAGAGTTCCCCCTGTGTTCCCATATCTAGATGACTTCTCCATGTGTTCCCATATCTGGATGACTTCCTCATGTGTTCCCATATCCGAATGACTGACTCCTGACTGTAGACACACAGAAATCAGTGATCTGGCAAGAGATTATTTACTACACTTGTGTCACAAAAGAAAATATTGACAGCCCAGCTCGCTAGAGTTTTGTAAATAACTGTCATTTGTAATTATTAATATGATTTACATAGAAGCATGACAGGAGACACTGCCAGACCACCCACCTGGAATTTTGTAAATACTTTTATGTCTTTTGTGAATGTCAACATGATTCATATGCCTGTGTTACAAATGTATTAGAACTGTATGTTATGTGTATATCAAACTGCTGGTGCAAAAGTGTGTGTAAAGCACAGCTTAAAGATGTACCCACAGTGTACCCTACTGGAAAAGAACCGAAATGTGTGTACACTGTTGTAATTGTGTAAATGTATATAAACAGTGGAAACTGGAACATAGAAGGTTAACTTCAAAAATTCAGCCCCCCATTCAGTTTTACCAAATAATGTAAAACAAAACCAGATAACAGAAAACCAAATTAAGTAGGGGGCAACACCCCCCCCAACTATATATACACCAGAATCTCACACTACAGTGGGGAAAAGGATATATACTTTTGACTTGCCTTAGAGGACTATGTGTCAGTGAAACGAGTTTTAGGTGAAATGAACTTTCAGTGAAATGAACTTTAGGTGATTTGGTCTCAGTGAAATGGCCTTTCATTGAAGTGATAGAAATCCGTTTATGCAATCATGGATAAGGGAGATAATGTGATTGGTCATTTAAAAATTTTTTTTAGAGTATTTGACTATTTAAATTGCTGTGATATATGAAGTAAGATGGTCTGATGAAGAAAACATTAGATTTTTGAAAGTGCTTACCTGTTCCACAATAAATCATTTTTATTAAGAGATTGCACTGGAGTGTTACTACTGTGATTATCTGATGTATGCTGCTTGGAGTATTTTTGGGCAATTTATTCTAAGATCTGTACCTTACCAGTGAGATGGCAAGGGTGAAACATCAGCATGGCAGGGAAACTACATAAGGGAAGTGATGACTGTTTTTGAAGATCGGACATTGTACTCCCCACCCACCTTCATAAGAAAGTGGCACCATATTGACATAATAGGAATATAAAGAGACAATAAATATTTGGTATTATAGTTGACTGGGAAACTGATTTATATCAGATTTTAGAGCACAAATAGTATAGCTACACTGAAGAACAGGTTCACATGAATGCTGTAACTGCAGCAGGCATATCTTATTTATGTACTTTTTTAGTACAGAAAGCCATCAACTTTAACCAGTCAAAAACAACATTACGATCATCTCCTACAAAAGAGAACTCACTAAAATAAACAAAAAAACTTCATTCAAGACAAAACTTGCCTTCAGGACAGTGACAGTGATAAAAACAATTACAATAGAAATCTGAAAAATGAGGAAGAAACAAGAATGTAATGGTATCTTAGTAAGTGAGTCAACAGATACAGATAGCATAGTGGCATACATAACTGGAGCAGATTTCAAGGCATGAAGGGGAACCCCATCTACTCATCCACCCTGCAACATGACCCCACCTGAAAGTAACCAGAAACACCAGATCTTAAGACTGTCCAGTTCATTCACTTTAGTATGTGAGACTGGTTGCTGCAAGGCCCTGATTGGCAAACAGATCTCCATCTCATGGCTTAAGCTCCTACCCTGTCTTCCACAGTGCACCACATCTCCCTTTCTCCCTTTCCACCTGTGTATAAATGACAGCAAATGAAATTTGAAGTGATTGCTACAGACTGAACATTCAGATGAGTAAACTAGTTTGTTTCTTCAGCAGCTTTCTCTAAGCACAAGGATTATTTCTTCTGTTTTTTTTTAGATTATTTACAGTAGTATTTTTACCTTCCCACTTCCAGTTAGTCATTCTGGGCCTAACTTAAGAGGAGTCAGGGTTACTGCCACAGTTTTTCTGTTACAGTAACTTTCTTTGTAGTAATGTGCAAATGTTTGTTATATATCTTCTCTTTATTGCAATAGTGCTTGGTGTATTGGTGGTCATGGACAAAAATTTTTAGTTCTGGATGTGTGGCCATTGAGGCTACAAGATCCCGCTGAAGGATACCCATGAGCTCCATGAAGTGTGCCAGGGGCCTGAACACCTGGAAGATCCGTGTGAAATCTCTAGAGATTTTGTATCCTCTTCAAGACTTTACAAGAAAGACACAGCAAGTTGATTTTTGAAAGGCTTCTTCTGTCATAAAAGCTCAAAATCTAGGATAAAGAGGACAAGGAAAAGGGAAAAGAGAAGTGAAAGATGGACCACCCTGCCAATAGTACAGCTTTCTTTCCTAAGGAACTGATGTTGGAATCCTAGTCAGTAAGACCTTCTCAATCTCTCCTCATCCAGGGTAGAATTTCACTCAGCTGTAGCTTTTTCACAGCCTCATTCATGGACATCCCTTTTGGAGTTTCCCAGCTAGAGGTATCCCTGTTCCAAATCCTTCCCATATGAAGACCACTGTAAGCTGTTCCTTGGTAGAAAAAGCTCTGTAGATTTTTGAGGTCTTGACCATCATCCGTACTTTGCAATAAGTCAGTAAGTTGTTAGGAGCCCCTAAATTCAAAATGGCTTGTAGCTTATGATGAGGGCCTGTATCAAAGCTCAAAAAAGTTTGGATATCCTCCTGTACTCCTCTGTCTCCAGGGTGGGCAGGGAAGGTCCCTTGAAACCAAAATCATAATTTCCTTCTCTGGGAATTGTTTCTGCACCTGGACAATGGGATCCAACTGTTTTTCCAGTGCAGAGTTTTATCACCGTTGAGAGGGCTAGACCATTTCAAACTGACTGTCTTGGTTCTGTTACTCTTGAACCCTATCCATCAATACCAAGAGTGAGTTGATACTAAAGGAGCTATGTCAAGGGCTCAGTGTCATTTTCTGCACCGAGTCTGTGTGGACCATTCACTATATCCAAGTCTTCAGTATGCCACTGCCAAAGCCAGTTTTATGGCTAGAGATAACTTCCAAACTGATGGCTCTCACCACTGGAACCTTGGCTTTAGTGTTCTGTATGCAGATAAAGGGTTTAATGCTACCTTCATCCACTAAAACAGACACTACTTCAGCATTTGAATAGCAAGCAATTTCTTTTGACTTCTCCTGTTAACGGTCACCACAGTGGATCATTGGTGTGCAGATTGATTGGCAGTGGGGTTTTACAGTGTTGGGCTGCCAGCCCAGCACCCAGCCTTCACAAAGAGCACACACATGTACTGCATGTCTTTAGAGCTCACTTGACTGCAGGGAGGCGTTTGAATATTTGGCAAAATTAACCTTGCCACTCAGTCAGATCAGATGTACAATCATCCTCAGTTCTACTCCTTACCACCTAGCAGCTCAAAGCTTTTGAGCACCGATCATGAGCTCAAGAGACATAGAATTTCAATAGGTCATCAAAAGCACCAGTCCTCAGACTTCCAAGATGATTACATTGATCAGCAGCTTAATTTCAGGCCTCGCGGTGTGAAAAAGAAACTGAGAAATGAGTTAGTAATAGTGCCAGCTTAAGTAAAATTCAGTTACTGAAGAGAACCTGAAAGAAAATCAGCAGGAAAAGGTGAAGAGAAAATACTGACTGGAAAGAATCTTGCAGCTGTTTAGCAAAAAGCAGTTCAAGCTTTAGCTTTGGTACAAAAGATCACCTCCAGTAATTTAGAGCAAACAAATCAAATGTATATCAACTCAAATAACAAAAGACTGAAAAAAATATCAAACAAGCTTTCACTAAGTATTCAGATGAATTGAGCTGTTTCAAAAAATGGTGCAATTAGAAGTCAAAGTACTCAGAGAAAAACAGAGATTTTCTGTTGTACCAGACAAACTAGAATGATCAGATTATTAATTTTATGAAAGCACATATAAGCAACCTGACAGGATTTGTTAATTGAAAGGGCACATTGTGTGTATGCTCCAAAACCTGGCCATGAGAAAGCAGCTGTAGATCAGAGCATGTGTATGTACTTTTAAAAAGCATTTTGAGATGTAGGGATGTTCATATAAGTACAGAGCACATGCAGGCAGCAGTGACATTTTGAGAGAACAGCCAGAGTGTTAACATTTATTTATTTATTTTTATTTATTTTACATTTGTTAACCGGGAAATTCCGACTGGACCAGGTCCATTTTCAGCGAAGGCCCGGGGAGAAAAGCTCCAACATCAAGTTATACAAATACAGTACATCCAGCATAATACACAAAACAGATTACATCATGTATGCTGAGCATAGTAATAACAAGAATTAATAAAAACACTCCAGGTAAAAGATATAGAACATGGGTAAAAAGACAATGTCAGTCATACTTTGGTAAGAAAAGAAAATATATCAAGTAAGATTCTACAGTTAAAAGTACCCTTTCAGATGACCAAGCCTACAGGGGATCAGAGCTCCAGCATGTGATCAGAGAGGAATTTGGAACATGTATGAGTGTGGTAGTCAGTCTGTTTATAGGTTTATTTGAGTTTGTTACAAAGCCTCATTTCTGATGTGTTTGTGTGTAACAAAGCTGCTTGAACAGAACCCATGAATGTTCATCTGTTTTATCCTGACCAGATGAGTGACATGGTGTCAGAACCGGGATGAGAAGAGCTACTTCCACAAGCCATGAGGTGCAGAGTTGAAGGTGAAGGCAGACTAAGGTTGAGTGAAATGGAGCACAGACAAACAAAAAAGGGCCAGAAATGAGCTAAAGGTAAAGAAAACTGCACAAATGATTTATTTGGCAAAGAAAATGAAGTGGTGCATTTATAAGGCACAAAACGCATTATTAATCAAATGAGTAGCACAAAACATATTAATCAAACGAAAGGCACAAACTGCATTATTAATTGAGCAAAATGTTCAAAATCATAGTATTTCAGAAAATTAGCAAAACTATTCATATGGAGCTCAGAATTATCTTTGGTTTGCATAACAAGCATGTTTGAAGTAAAACGGGCACAAGAAAAGTGTAGTGAGAATGGTAAGAGATTAAAGGGGCATAATGAGTACAATAAAAGGGAAAATTAAGCTTGAAGAGCAAGGCAACTGCATGTTTTTTAGTAAAAGACAGTGTTTTGGGCACAAACTACTATTTTGCCTTGACCAAAGCCATTCAAAGCATAACTAAAGTTGTTCGACATATCTCAGCATGTGCAAAGTGTTTGTACTATAATAAAGCACACATCCTGCCATTATTATTTTAGTTTGCTGTGTGCAAAGTACAGTTATATTACAAAGTACAGCCATTTTGAAAGGTTCATTTGGTGTGTATAGTTTGTGTAAAGTACATTAATCTCAAAATGTTTTAGTCTGTGCTTTTTCCATCATGTACACTGTACAGTCATTTCAAAGTATTTCTTACACTGACAAAGAATGGCTTCATAAAGTACAGTACAATAATTTCAAAGTGCTCTTGTGCTACAGAGACTTATTTGGCAAAGTGCGGTTATTTCAAAGAGTTTGGTGTGCTATTGGGCATAATTACAAGTACTGGCATAAAGTTCTGGCATATATGTGTGTATATGTTCATACATGATTTCAAGTACCTTCACTACTGTGTGTTGATATGGCAGAGGCATTTCGCAGACCAAGTCCATTTGTATTTGATCATAATATAGCAGAGAATTGGAGAGTATTCAAGCAGGAATACGATATTTTCATACAAGCAGTTTTTCTGAAAAAGATGCATATACAAGGGCATTCACTTTGCATAACTTAGCTGGGTCAGAAGCTGTTGAAAGTCAGCAGTCATTTGTGTATGCACCAGAAATATATGCAGAAGGGGCAAACCGTCATGTTGTGGTACCAGCTGAATCAAGGGAAGACCCTGAGTGCTTAAAACATAACTTTAGAGAAATGTGCAACCCCCAGACAGATGTTACATTAGAGAGGCACTTATTTTTACAAGAGACCAAAAAACAGGTGAAACGTTTACAGGTTATATCACTGACTTGAGAAACAAAGCTAAAACATGCAGATTTGGTGACTTGAAAGATGAGTTAAAGGACAAGCTTGTGTGGTATTAATAGTGCTGCATTGAGAAGGATTTTGCTTTGTGACAGTGATTTAACATTTAGCAAAGCCATAGAGATTTGTCAAATCCATGAGCTCACAGAATGGCACACAAGTGATAAGAGCATGGTTTCAGCAGCCTCTAGAGCAAAGAGCAAATGTAGATGGCATGCAACACGTGGCAAGCAGAAACAGGCCATGGCAGCAGCAACCCCTGTAGGTTTGGCAAGGAGAACCTGCTTTCTAGCAAGTTCCAAGACTAGCTCAGTAAAAAAGACATGCTCAGTACAATATAGGAATGAATCAGAAAAAACAAGTCTTAACTGTCATAATTGTGGTGCTAACCATGAGTCTAAAAGAGAGAAGTGCTTAGCATTTGGTCAACAATGCCACATGTAAAAAATGGAACCATTTTCAAAAGTTTTGTAAATCACTAAAACCTCATTCAGGTATTAAGAAAGGTCACTCAAAAAAGCAAGTTGATCATATAGAAAGCTGCAACCCTACTTTCTATGTAGATAGTGTGCATCAGTGGTCGGTGAAGAGGTTAATGCAGTATATTGGCAAAGAATGATTTTATACTGTCCTAATCAATGGAAAACCCATAGAGCTCAAAGTAGACACTGGTTCAAAATGTAATGTCAAGAAATATTTGCTAAACTGAGAGCTGGTGAGCAACATAATTTGGTCAGTTGTGCAAAACTTGTTGCTTATCGAGGCGAAGAGATTCAAACCGAAGGTTCAGTAGTGCTTTCATGGTGTTCTGCTGGGAACAGTTACAGCTTGCAATTTTATGTAGTCCCAAGACCTGTGCAGTCATTATTAGGTCTCAGAGACAGTTTGAGATTGAAACTGCTTTCTTTTACCAAAGAAGTTCATCATGTAAGCACGTCTCAGTTCCAACTTCAGTGACACTATTTTCTCAGAGTGTGCTGATGTGTTTGGTGACAAGCTAGGCAAACTTCCAGTTATGTACTCCATGAAAGTAGACCCCGAGGTCAGTCCAGTGGTCAGACCAGCAAGGAGACTTCCAGTAGTTATCCAGGACAAGGTCAGAGTCCAGTTAGGCAAAATTGTGCAAGAAGGTGTGATTTATCCAGTCACAGAACCAGCTGAGTGGGTGTCTTCCATGGCAGCTGCTCATAAGAAAAATTCAGATGAAATCAGAATATGCATTGACCCAAGAGACCTGAACAAGGCATTAAAAAGACCTCATCATCCTATGCGTACAGTGGATGAGATTCCAACCCTCATGCCAAATGCCACTGTTTTTGTTTGTCTTAGATACTAAGATACTAATTAGATACTAATTTTGGCAAGTAATGCTTTATCACAAATCTTCACTACTGATAACATTCAGTACCCCATTTGGTAGGTACAGATTCCTCAGGATGCATTTTGGAACAAATTTTGCCAGTTAAGTCTTTCACCGTGCAATGGAGCAATTTTTTTCAGGCTACTCATGTGCAATAATAGTTGATGATTTACTAGCTGGAGGTAATGGTGAAGCAGAGCAAGACAGAAACCTCAGGAAAGTTCTGGACAGAGCACTTGAAGTGAATTTAAGGCTCAGTCCTCTGAAGTGCAAATTAGACTACCATAAGTTACTTATGTAGGTCATTTATTTACCAGTACGTGCTTATGACCAGATCCTTCCAAGCAATCAGTCATTCTTGAGATGCAAGCTTCAGACAATGTCCAAGCTGTACAGTGTTTTCTTGGTATGGTTAACTATTTGGGCAAATTTTTCCCAGACTTTAGTGGGTTATCAGCGTCTTTAAGAGAGCTGACATGAAAAAATGTTGCATAGTCCTGGTTAGAACAACCCCAGAGAGCATTTGATAACCTTAAACAGCAAATTGCTAACCTGTCTAAATTAAGATAGTATGATGTCCATAAATCCATAGTTCTTTCCAGTGATGCTTCAAAGTTTGGTCTTGGCACAGTTATTCTTCAAGAGGGCAGAACAATTGCCTGTGCATCTAGAACTCTTACACAAACTGAGATAAAGTATGCTGAAATTGAGAAGGAACTTTTGGCAATTTTGCATGTTCTAAATTCCATGATTAAATTTGTGGACAAGCAATCCAGATAGAAACTGACCATCAACCTCTAGTTACTATTTTAAAGACGTCTATGCATTCCACTCCAGCAAGACTACAAAGAATGATGCTCAGATTGCAAAAGTATAGTTTCAAAATGGTGTATACAAAAGGTAAACTTCTTTGTCTGGCTGATACTTTATCCATATCGTCCAGAAATACTACCGAACAGCTTTTTGCAGAGAATTTTGAGTATGATGTCATGGAAGTGACATGATGGGCTAAGATCATACTGATCCAGTTTTGCAAAAGCTCAACCACTTCATCAATGTAGGATGGCTGTCAAAGCAATTGTGTACCACCAGAAGTACAACCTTATTTTTCATACAGAGTTAAGATGCCGATGGAAGATGGTATCATTTTCAAAGGTCCAAAAATTGTTCCTATTTCCTTACAGCATGAATATATTCATACTTTACATCGTGGCCACCCAGGTTTTGATTCTACCATAAAAAGGGAGAGAAGACTAGTATTTTGGCCTTATCTAGCAAAAGACATTGATAAAGTGCTTTCTTTTTGTTCAGTGTGCAACAATACTAAGCCGCATTTGCAAAAAGAGCCTCTTCAGCTAAGCCAAATTCCTATACTACCTTGGTCAAAAGTAGCAAGTGACATATTTGAGTGGAACAGTCAACATTATTTAGTGTTGGTAGACTCTTATTCAAAATGGTTTGAGATCGATTTGCTACCTAACCTAACATCCAGTGCTGTTATTGCTAAGCTGAAACGTCATTTCTCAGTCCATTGTAGTCCACACAGTTAGTTTTGGCAGTGGTTCTCAGTTTACCAGTGAATTGTTTCAGAGATTTGCTAATGATTGGGACTTTATCCATGTTACTAGCAGTCCTGAAAATCCTCAAATGGCCTTGCTTGAACATGCAGTACAGAGTGCAAAGCAATTACTGGAGAGGTCATATTGTCTTGAATTTACTCAATCTCAAAAATATACCCTGTGACAACCAGCTAGGCTTGCCGGCTCAGAGACTTTTATCTAAGAAAATAAAAAGAACCTTGCCTATCAGTTCTAGTTTGTTGGTGCCTAATGCTAAAAACAGAGCAATCAAAGCCCAGCTTTTTAAGAAATGTTCTTCTTAGAAGTCCAGGTATGATGAAAGGAACAGATTTCTTCATCCGTTTAAAGGAGAGAGAGGATGGAAATGGTGAAAGGCTTTGATCGAATTGGTCAAGTGAGAGGTATAACTCTCCAACTTAGTGGAATCTGTGGGTATAAAGTACAGGAGAAACTGCAGACATCTTCTTCCTGTATCAGAAATGATATCACAGCATTGTACCAGTGATACAGGCTTTAGATCTGAGAGCAACTCAGACAATTTTCATACCGAAGAACATATCGCAGTATCCATTCCCTTTCCTGATGATGTCCCAGATGTTCCCAAAGTTGAACATTGCTTGAAGACCATCCCCGTTGCTAGATCCAATTCTAACTTTTATGTTACACTTTCAGGTTGTATTTCCAGACCTACTGTAAAATACACAGCAACTTGGACATAATTGTTTTGTGTGTGTCCAATTTTGTATGATTGCATGTCATATAAGTAGTTCTGTATAATTGCATGTCCAAAGATTTTTTCTGTAAATTGCATGTCATTGAGTATGGTCATTTTGTATAAGGACTCTTTCTCAAATAGGGAGGATATAGATCAGAGCTGTGTATATACTTTTAAGAAGCATTTCCAGATGTAGGTGCATGCATATAAATACAGAGCATGAGCAGACAACAGTGCCATTTTGAGAAAACAGCTAGTGTGTCAACATGTATGAGTGTCTGGCTATAAGTTTGTTTGTTACAAAGCCTCATTTCTGATGTGTTTGTGTGTAATAAGAGTTGTTTGAATAGAACCCATGAATGTTCGTCTGTTTTATCCTGACTAGACGAGTGACATGGGCTAAAACCTGTATTAGTAAGGATGCAATCATACCAGCAGAAAGAGTTGATCCTGAGAAAAACTGTGCCAGAATAGAGAGTATTAAAAATTGGAGACATAGTGTTTGTATGATTATTCACTGTACAACTGGCAGAATAGAAACAAATTTATCTCAGCAATTTGGGAATGTTATGAGGCCAATGTGAGGTTCAAGCTGCTGTATTCAGCTGTCTTCAGAACATTTTTGATGCAGAGCAGGCTAAGGAGGAAACGCAAAAGTTTATTCAAGGAAAAGTGAGCCATCAAGCAGGAGGCGACTCTGCTTCTCATTCTTCTGAAAATAAAGCCCACACAGACTTTCAACAGTGACACCTTTTCCAGTGTTCCAAAGGAAAATACTTGTGAGACAGGAAAAAGCACAGGAGTTGACTAGAAAAAGTGGGAGTACCTCGGACTTAAACTGGAGTCTGGTGTTGGAAATAGACATGAACAGGAAGACCAGCAACACCGAAATTAGTAAATAAATGTGAGATTTTAAAGCATTAATCACATTTGTAAAATATGGCTTTGCAAGAAAAAATGACAGAGAAAGATTGGAGTTTTACTGACTACGTTAAATGTATGGATGGACTGTAAAGCATAATATATACTACTTTATGTCAGTAATGTTTATAAGGACACAAAAATATAAAGGGTAACTCTAAATAAAAAAAAAATTTTTCTTAACAGTATTTGTATAAAACATTTCATAATATGAACTGTATGTTGTATAGTAAAGCAGTTTTGCGAAGCATATATAGTATTTTAAACGTAGAGGTGAGGTTAAGTCTTTTTAGTGATTGCTGCATATAATAAAATATATTAAAGTAAACAAGTACATTTTTTAATTATAAGAAGTATAGGTTTTGCAATGTAAAGAAGATAAGAAAGGCTAGACAAATGTATAGTTAATATGTTGTACTGTTGGGCTGCTGGGGTAGGGGTGGAGTGTGAAAGTGCATTGAGGATACTATTATGTTGAGTTGAGATGTTTTCTCATATTTTTGCATAGGTGAATGTCTGGATTAATGCCAATGATGTAATCTAAAACCATTTTTTTCTGTAAGTATGTATGCTTGAAAAATAAGGCAAAATTATGAATTCCATGAGAAGTGTTAAGTTTCTTGCATATGCAGTGATATCCTTCAGCAAGTGTTCAGTGGGAGTCTAAGTCTGCAGCTAAAGGCAGTTGTAGAATCTGCTTTTTGTGAGAGAAATTGACATACTGATGCAGGCATTGTTGACTGTGTATCCATGGAGTCAAACTGTCTGCAGGTGTAAGGAGTTAATTTTGAACGTACTGAGTATTCTTTGCTGAGGGCAGTAAAAATGCAACTGTGCAGAGGCAAGCAGTTTGGTAAAAATTAAAGTTTGAAATTATTGGAATTAAATAAGAGATATCAGTGTCCTTTTTTAATAGAACGTTGTCAAATTTTGTTTTATTTAAGGATAGCCAGTGCACTTTTTTCTTAAGTCTAAAAATTAACATTTCCTGAAAGCATGGAAGCTGTTTTTCACATTTGGGAGGGTAATAGAGGTAAGAAAAGAACAGACAGCAATCTGTGTAAGTGGGGAGCACAGGCTATAACATGCACTTTAGCATGGGTCACCTTAATTTTAGGTTAGATAATGCCTGTAAGTACATCTGTGGATTTGGGGCAATTGTTCCTGTCGGGGTGGGGTTAAACTTAATTTTTTGAAGATGTACATAGTTTTGCGTGTTTGTTTTAAGTTGATAGGTTATGGAGGTGTTCTAAAAATTTTTCTTTTTTTTTTTGTTTGAGGGTTTTCATTAAAACAAAACTTGAAAAATATGACATAGGTTGAACTGGAGATGATCAGAATCTGTATAAAGTCAT
This sequence comes from Protopterus annectens, assembly GCF_019279795.1. NCBI lineage: Eukaryota > Metazoa > Chordata > Ceratodontiformes > Protopteridae > Protopterus > Protopterus annectens. The sequence goes on along the minus strand of NC_056739.1, from coordinate 778,731,604 downwards.
TAGTGTCTACACGTAACACAAAAGTTGGAAGTACTCATTCAAAAAAGTGTCATGTATGATAGGTGGGAGCAATAACTTTTTATCATAATGGCGACACTATCCATGTTGTTTTGGAATGTAAATGGTCATACAGGTATAGACAAAAGGTATGAATATTAAATTATATTAAGAAATGCAGCATGTAAATATCAATGCTGCAGAAAGCGCATTTAGATATAAATGAGCATGTGAATTTGATAAAGAAATTATTTCAGGATGGATATTCAGCAGAGTATCAGGGCAAAGGAAAGGGGCAATAGTTATACTAATTGCTGGAGGAGCTCCAGTAGTGATAGAAGTGGGAAAAAGATAATGGTAGAGTTTTGGTAGTAATGGACTGTTGGCAAGGGAGGAGGATTACTCTGGTATTTATTTACATTCCACCTAAAACTGCTGTTATGGAACTTAAGAGAATTTGGAGAGAAATCAGCTTTTAGAAGGGAATATTACTTATAGGTGGGATCTGGAACTTGATTTGTAACAGTGAAGATGTATCTGGTAGACATAGATGGGAAAATATAGCATAAGAAAGATTTCTGAAGAAATTTATGAAAATATTTGGTATGGAAGATGTGAATTCAGTAATAGGAACTCAGAGAATGTACATATTCCCCAAGGTACACTAAGGGGCTAGACTAGATAGATTATGTTTCACAGGACATATGCATTTAATTGAAAGCTTCATCACATATCCAATAACTATTTCAGATCATGCTGCAATTAAAACTAAGATAAAAGCATGATAGTGAAGTAAAACTGAGACACTGGAACCTTCCCCACCTACTTGTTAAAATTTAAGGAACGGATAGTGGATATTATTTGAGGGCTATCAGGAAAGATCAAACTTTCTTCAGAGGGTATAGCTAGAGTGTGGAATAGAATGAAAATTGAGTTTAAAAATAGGGTGGAAATAAAAGGAAAAGAGAGATGGTTAAGAAGTAATAAAAATTACTTAGAGGGGTTGACAAAGTTTAAGGTATTGCAGAAAAAGGGGAATTTCAGTTAACAAGAGGGGTACAACTGTGGAGTGGTGCAGAGAAAATAACAGAATATTTGGATACTATGCATGAGTTTACAAAAAATTGCTGGTAAGCAACTGTTTTTGTTAACTCCAGAGCACAAAAGAAATTTAGTGACTTAGATAACAGAAAGTAAAAAGGGTTGTCACCAAACTTAGGGAGCCTATAACAAGAAAAAATAACCAGAGATCCTGTAGATGTATTAGAGGTAGTTATGAAAGTTTGTATAAAGCAAAGAAATGTAGAAATAAACAGCACAAATGGAAATATTTATAGAAGACTTAATTTGTGCCAAGGTTAGAGATAGATGAGTCTCAACAACTGAATGGTAAGCTACGAGAAAATGATTTAAAAACATTGATGTATGATTAATCTTCATGAAAGTCTCCAGGAACAGGTAGTATTTCTGTGGAAGTTTGGAAGTTAGAAAGGAAGTGATGAAGATCTGGAAGGTTTTATTTAACTTTATTTTAAAAGGAGGGGAAGCACCAACATCTTGTAAGAAAGTTGTGATGGCTGTAATACCTAAAGACGGTAAAGAGTCATCAGGCCCATTATGTCTATACTAGGTAAAAGAATGGCAAAGGTGTTGCTTAAATTGATAGCGATGGATCGGTGTGGTTTTGTGGAGGGAGGCAAACAATTGACCGCATTAACAGAATAATGATCTAGAGTGAAATGAAATGTTATTAGTGGGTCTTGATGCAAAGAAAGCATTCGATGGACTAAGCTGGGATTTTAATAATAAGGCAATAGAATTGTTTGCATTCCCTGATAAGATAATACGGTTAATTAGTAGGATATGTGAAGGATCAAAGGCTAAAACTAAAGTGGGAAGGTTACTCTTTGATAATTTGTTTGAACAGAGGAACCATGCAGGGATATCCTGTTTCTTTTTAGTTATTAGCTTTATATTTAGAGCCATTGGCAAAGAAAATAAGGCACTCAGAAAGAGAAAGATGCAATTGGTATGGTAATCAATAAAATTTGGCTTTATTTGCATATGACATTTTGTACCTGATGAGAACAGAAAATGACATGTCAGTATTGTGGAACATTTTGAGACATGGAATTTCGAGTCTCTTCAGGATATAAAATTAATGTAGATAAAACAGACTATAGCCATAAATTATATACCCACATATGAACTGGTTCAGCAATACTCATGTTTATGGGAACTTATTAAGATGATGTACTTATATGAATTAAAAAGCATCTGTTATGGCAACTGAAGATATGTGGGAAGAGACTGAAAAATGATAATGCAAATACTGAGAAAGTGGAAGCTCTTGTTTATGGATATAGATAGTAAGATACAAGCAGTGAAATTTTTATGTACAGGCCAGCCATATTTTTATCAATCAGAGAGGAATCTATAGACAATAATTAAGAAAGAGTTAAAGGAGTTTATGTGGGAGGGGAGGAGTGCAAGAATTAAGTGGGATAAACTGATCTTTCCAATAGAACCAATTGGTTTAAGATTATCTGATTTGAAGGGGTATTTTACAGCTAGACATTTAAGGGTCGTATACAGAACACAAGTAAATTATTGTAATTCAAAATGGAAAGGGATGAAGAAGTGGGGGAGGTTCAAGCAATAGAGTGGGATTTTGGATGAAGATCCTTAGGAGAATAATCAAACAATATTATGTTCATAAAGTAGCAAAAAATATTCTGAGAAACTAGCCAACATGAGAATAGAGAAGACATTCTGCCAGTTATGATGACTACAAGTAGGGGTATAGAAAATAGGTAAGATGAGCTGGAACTTGCTGAAGAAAACTGGCAAAGGAACCAAGGTATTGTGAGCAAATAGCTAGTGAGGGATGAGGCTAGGACAACATTTAGCCTGCATACTACAGACTGCCTTTCCTAGCAGGGATTGATATCAGAGTATATGCAAAGAGAAGAGACCTAAGTGAAATGCCTCCTGTGATAGGTTTTAGTTAAATCAAGAACAGAAACTGCTGTGAAAAAAGGATAAGTCATAGGACATATAAAATACTCCATAATAACTGTAAGAATCAATCAGAGCAGGTGAATAGATGGAGAAGAGCAACTTAAAAAGCAGTTTACAAAGGAACAGTGGGAGGACAAATGTAGGGCTCTCAAGTATTCAACAAAGTCCTGAAGTTTTAGGATTTTGGATTGGAAGTGTTTGCAGAAGTATTTTTATACCCCAAGCAGACTTAAAAGAATCTTCCTCGGGTATGCGGCAAATGTTGGAGGTGTGATAGGGAAGAAGGAAGTAAGTGGGAATATATGTTTTGGGCGTCTAATGAGTTGGCAGATTTAAAAAATTAAGAACTAAATGAGGTGACAAACTGAAGAAATGAAGAGATTTGGTTCGAAAACCAGCAAACTAGTCCACAGAGAACTAAATAGAACTATTTATTAAACTGTTTTAAGTGCTTTTCGTATGCTTGGCGGCAAACTTCATCAGAAACAGTTACAAGTACAATAAAACTCTCTTTAAAAAGAAATGGGTGGTTAGCATCAACCAATTGTATCACTGACAAAATAGAAGCACCTTAAAAACAGCTTATACATCTTGACAGTTGTCAACAGTACTACTTTTAACTACATGTTACTTCACCTATGTAGACTTTTTAGTTTAAGGATACTGCTGATAGAACATGTATAATTTAACCCGGGGTAGTTATAAGCATTCAGCCTCACATGCCAAGTTGGTTCAAGTTCTTCTAATTTTAGTGGTCTAGGACCACCCCTACTATCATACTTGGCTTGTTCAATGATGATAAACCTAAAGGCATGGTCTTTGTTGTAAATATGCTTGGCTAAAGCATTCTCTAATTTACATTTGTTGGTGGCATAATGGAGTTCGTAAATTCTGTTGCTCCGTTTTTCCTATGTAGAAAGCAGGACAGAATTTACACCTAGCTAAATAAACGACAAAACTTGAGTTACAATTAAATCTGCCTCTAAGTTTATAAGTTGTGCCATTGATCTTAAAAACCTTAGTGACTTCCACAAATTTACAATAATTGCAATTTTCGTACTTATTCATCGCATTACACCGTGCCGCTGGAATGTATTGTTGTTCCAAGAGGGTCTTAAGATTCTTCCTTCTGAATGTCACTCTAGGGGACTCACCTACTTTAGAGTAAATATTGGGGTTCATCTTAAATAAATCCTAGGTTTTTTTTGTAATATACCGATACATGAGTAACTATGTGAGGTATATGTAGCGATGAAACTCAATGTGACATTCTTAACGGCTTTATTCGATGTTCTGCTACTGGTGTCAGAATGTTCATCTATTACATTGAACATACTAGTAGGAGTCAATGGGGTTTTTACACTTATAAGTGTTGTATACACCTTGTCCACTCTCTTGTCTTTGACCTCTTTTATAAGGGCATCCAAGAGTGGTTCAGGGTACCCCCGCATGCTTTTTAAAATGAAGCATTCCTCAAAGAAGTCTTCATCTAAGCTGGTCATTCTAGAGGCCCTAACTAACTGGCCTTTGATGACTGACCTCTTTTGATAAAATGGGTGGCTACTGGAAAAGTGAAGAAATGTGTTGGAATACGTGTTTTTCCTATATATATCTTTGCTACGAAACCATTAACAGTGTGATTTTTCACTAGACAAATGTCCAGGTATGCTGTAATGTCAGTATTGAATGTAGAAGTAAATTGTAGAACTCTTGTGAATCTTCATACGTATAAATGTATTGTTGAATACTAGTGCATATAGTTTAAGTTCACGATCTGAGGTCAATAAGGCTTATAGTTTAATCAAGAATTGTTTGGAAGATTTGTTTATTGAAAGTAGAATCGATCAGAAGATTTACAATTGCCTGTCAACAGTGTACCCTAGATACCCGTGTATATTTGGTATCCCCAAGATTCACAAGAGTATTGAAAATCCACCTCTGAGACCATTGGTCAACAGTAGAGGCACACCAACTTACTCTTGTGCTAAAGTAGTAGACGCCATTTTACAAAAATATTTGTGTCATGAGAATCTGATCTGTAAGGATTCTTGGACATTCTTGAAAAAAATCGAGGCTTTAGAATTTAATGTGAACTTCAACTTTCTAACTATTGACATGAAAGACCTATACACTTGTATCCCTCATGAGATAGCTACAGAATGGGTAGCTCTTATGTTAAAGAAACATAATGCTACAGTTGCTGAAATTAGTTTGGTCATGGAACTTATTGATTTAGTACTTTCAAATAATTTCTTTATGTTCCAGGACCGATTCTACTTGCAAAAAGTAGGGGTAGCAATGGGGTCACCTTGCGGAGCTAGTGTTGCAAATCTTGTTATGGCTTACTGGGAATCAGAATACGTGTTTAAGAACAACTCATTTTGTAATTCTTTTGTTTTCTATACAAGATATCTTGACGATATCTTCCTCCTTATTAACGGAGATGAGCGGGATAGTATGCATGTGCTGGAATATTTCAACAGCACCACACACTTTCTACAATTTACTTCTACATTCAGTACTGACATTGCAGCATACTTGGACATTTGTCTAGTGAAAAATCACACTGTTAATGGTTTCGTAGCAAAGATATATAGGAAAAACACGTATTCCAGCACATTTCTTCACTTTTCCAGTAGCCACCCATTTTATCAAGAGGTCAATCATCAAATGCCAGTTAGTTAGGGCCTCTAGAATGACCAGCTTAGATGAAGACTTCTTTGAGGAATGCTTCATTTTAAAAAGCATGTTTTTACATCGGGGGTACCCTGAACCACTCTTGGATGCCCTTATAAAAGAGGTCAAAGACAAGAAAAGTGGACAAGGTGTATACACCACTTTTAAGTGCAAAAACCCCATTGACTCCTACTAGTATGTTCAATGTAATAGATGAACATCCTGACACCAGTAGCGGAACATCAAATAAAGACATTAAGAATGTCACATTGAGTTTCATCACTACATATACCTCACATAGTTACTCATGTATCGGTATATTACAAAAAAACCTAGGATTTATTTAAGATGAACCCCAATATTTACGCTAAAGTAGAAGAGTCCCCTAGAGTGACATTCAGAAGAGGGAAGAATCTTAAGACCCTCTTGGAACAACAACACATTCCAGCGGCATTGTGTAATGGGATGAATAAGTGCAAAAATTGCAATTATTGTAAATTTGTGGAAGTCACTAATGCTTTTAAGATCAATGGCACAACTTATAAACTTAGAGGCAGATTTAATTGTAACTCAAGTTTTGTCATTTATTTAGCTATGTGTAAATTCTGTCCTGCTTTCTACATAGGAAAAATGGAGAGTAGGCTCAGCGATGGAATTTACGAACACCATTACGCTACCAACAAATGTAAATTAGAGAATGCTTTAGCCAAGCATATTTACAACAACAAAGACCATGCCTTTAGGTTTATTATCATGGAACAAGCCAAGTATGATAGTAGTGGTGGTCCTAGACCACTAAAATTAGAAGAACTTGAACTAACTTGGCAAGTGAGGCTGAATGCTTATAACTACCCCGGGTTAAATTATACATGTTCTATTAGCAGTATCCTTAAACTAAAAAGTCTACATAGGTGAAGTAACATGTAGTTAAAAGTAGTACTGTTGACAACTGTCAAGATGTATAAGCTGTTTTTATGGTTTCAAGTATTGTGTATTGTAAATATATTATCTTTTTAGGTATGTTAAAACACTATTGAAGTCTTGCTCTTGGTTTTGTAGGTAGTTGTCACTTTAAATTTAAGGTGCTTCTATTTATGTCAGTGATACAATTGGTTGATGCTAACCACCCGTTTCTTTTTAAAGAGAGTTTTATTGTACTTGTAACTGTTTCTGATGAAGTTTGCCGCCAGGCTTACGAAAAGTGCTTAAAACAGTTTAATAAATAGTTCTATTTAGTTCTCTGTGGACTAGTTTGCTGGTTTTTCGAAACAAATCTCTTCATTTCTTCAGATTTTAAAAAATACTTGCAGAGTAATATTGGGTGAGCAAATAGTACTAATTCTTTTGAGCTGGGATACCTGAACTGCTTACATATTGTAAGGCTGTGTTATGTTTAATTCTGCTGGATGCTAAAAAAGAAATGACAAGATAATGGTAATCAAAGTCCCAACCAGCTGTGTTTGAAGCATTGGACATTATAAATAGAGGTAAAGGAGCTGGAAACGGGATCTTTAGAAAAGGGAAGTAGCAAATTAATTACAAATAAATGAAAATTGTGGGAACAGTACATCCAGAAAAATGTTCAGGAGGAGGTTTAAGGGAAAGCAGTAACTAAGCACGTTATGTAAAGCTGAACTAATAGTTGTTAAGAAGGAAAATATGTGACATATAATGTATCAAATGCTGAAAATGTTAATATGGTTTGTTTTCTTTGCTGTTAATTCCAACAAATTACTTCTGTCCAAACTAACTACCTTATATCTCTCCCACTCTGCACTTTCTTAGATGACCAGCTGTGTCTTCAGTAGATTCCAAGCTGTTAAATGGCAATCTAACTTTTCTCCCTTCTTACCTTTGCAAACAGAGGTACCCCAGGGATCCATCCTTGCACCATTGTTATTTAACATCTTTATCAATGACTTCCTCTCATCCTCTTCACTCTCTTCAGTGATTCAATATGCTGACGATTCCGCTATCATCTCCTGCTCAGACAATATTTCCTACCTTCACACCCTCACCCAACAGTCTCTGCACTCTATTAAAAAATGGCTTACTTCCAGTCAACTGCTACTTAACCCTAAGAAAACCAAACTTCTCATTTCTCCGTAAATCTCTCAAACATCATAAAGCTACTTTTACTGTCTTCTCCCTTAACAACTCTGTCATCTCTGTTGAAACTCACACAAAACTTCTTGGAGTCATCATCAATGTCCAGCTAACATTTGATCTCCATACTCAGCAGTCCATTCAAAAGAGTCATCAAAAGCTTGATCTGTTATACAGGCACAAAAAATTCCAAGACAATCTCCTGCAAAAGCTCAAACTTCTGTCTAAACTGCAACTCACCTATAATAAAATTGCAAGATTTGACTCTTAACCACCCCTACTGCTTCCATGCCTGCTTAGCCTTGACTAACCTGCAGTGGCTTGAATTACCACTCCTCCTGACCTTCTCTCTTCCCTCATCCATCCCTACACTCCCAACCGTGCCCTCCGTAGCTCGCAACAGCATTTTCTCCAAGTTTATACCCCCAACAAAAATATTGGCAAACTCATCTACAGCTACTCAGTTGCAAATGCTTGCAATAAACTACCACTTTGTGTTAGATCTATCCCTAACCCTAACTCTTTTAAAAGAACTCGAAAGGATTGCCTTCACAAATCATGGACATGCCCATACAATCACCCAACTTAGTCCTACCTTCTCCTCCTATACTCCCCTGAGTACTCCCACAGGTACATTCCCCACACCCCCATTTCTGCTTCTTTCCTCTTTATTATATATATGGCTAGTTTTTACTCTCAGCCTCCAGCAAACTAGTCCAGGATAATGACTGTGCATTTGGGATTATCTGCTTGTATATAGTGTGTGTGTGTGTGTGTGTGTGTGTGTGTGTGTGTGTGTGTGTGTGTGTGTGTGTGTGTGTGTGTATATATATATATATATATATATATATATATATATATATATATATATATATATATAGATATATATAATAGTTTTTTTTTTATGTTCCTTTATTTAGGATCCTTATGATCAGGTTGTCTTTTTTTCTCCAAACATATTATAATTGTTACTCTGTTTTATGTTTGGTTATGACTTGACCACCTGTAATTATCTGCCTTTTCAATATTTTTGTTACTTGTATTTTTTTGGAGCTTTTCTTCTTGGGACTGCACTGAAAAAGGGCCCAGTCGGACAACCCAGTTAACAAATATCAAATTAAATAAATGTTTGCCTATGTCTTAAGTGCTAATTTATTAAATGTGTTTAAAAAATAAATGAATCTTACACTAAAATGAAACGTGATTAACCACATTAAATACCTTAGCAGAGATGGTGTATAGACTGGCCATTAACAGTTCCTTCATGTTTTGGGAGGCTAGGCCAACAAAAAAGTTATATAGATTGCTAAAAGAGAACTAACAAGACAATGACCTACTTTTAATTTTCGGAGAAATGACTCTGAATTTTATTATATTCAGACTACTTCAAACACTGCAAGTTTGTCATTTAGTGAAGGGTTCCGTGAAATGATAATTGTACCTGTTATGCTCTGACAAAAATGAAATGGCAATTGTATTCATTTAACACTGAAAAATTTAAATGTGTTAGGTGATATTTCCTCAGAAAATCCAAGCTGAAGTAGAACCAAGAGAGCTGCTGCTTAGTAATAGGACATCTCCATTAAGACAAGTATGCTAGTCCAGATTACTGAAGTGGTAAAAAGTGCACAAGTGTTTTATCAGGAGGTACATTCATCCTCCATGTAGGCAGCTTTACCCTCTTTAACTCATTACATAACATAAATAACTATAAGCTCACACAGCCTGATGTGGGCTATAAATTGTGCAGTGCTGAGCATGTTCGGTGGAATGGGCTATGATTATTGGGTCTTGATAAACTGATTCTATGAAAATTACCTACATCAAATGCTTTGCTGTAGAATATAATTAGCTGCTCTCTGGGTAGGATTTGCCTTGTGATTTTTTATTTACTATTTATTCATTGGCTAAGTGGACTTTTACATTGACCCTTTTCAACCATGCTAGTGACTGTCTTCATTGGTTTCCTAGCTTTTGATCGAAGCATCCAACTTCAGTCGAACGTTAATCATATAGAGAGAGTATCAACTAGTCACATCAGCAACTCTTCAAACTCTCGAAAGGAAGAATATTGGGGAGAAAAGGTTTCTGTAAATAAAGCTGCACCATTCAGTGTGTGCAGCTTAGTTGCATCCTTCATTCTGCAGCTGCTCTTGAGAATAGTACTGTACCTTGTGCTGCCTGCAAGCAGTAGTATCATAGGTTTGAGTCTGCTCACTGAACTTTTTGATAGAATTTTACATGTTGCCCCTTTTGATAATAAATCACTGTTTAATTATTTACTTCTTTGTTTCCTTTTTTTTTTTTTTTAGAATTTAAGCATGTATTTATTATCTTTCTTTTTTATAATTTAAGCATTTTTTATGGTGTCCATATGGTTTATGTGGATTTTAGTGTTACTGGACCTTAAGAGGAGACTTTAGGTGAGACATAGTTTGTGTTGCAACTACAGTAAATGTCTGAAAAGTGTTTATGCTGAGACTATGGCAACTAGCCACGTTACTTTGCTGTATGGGCTTAATTTTTAAAAGCATTTTCAACATTTTATTCCTTTTGGGATTTTGGAGAATCTCTGATGTGATTTGTTGAAGATCTCTGTATGATTAACTTTTGATCGAAGGTTAGGAGCCATTTTCATTGGCAGGTCCAGCATAGCCAGCTTCCAGGACTACTGCTCATTATTATTCAGGAAAGAAATCTGGCGCAAAAGCTATGGACTGTAAAAACCAAACTTCTAATTCTTTGAAGACAAAAGCAAAGAAATGCTGAAATAAAGTATAGAAAGCCGTGATGGGCTGCTGTATAAAAGAAAGATGCAAAGAGCTTAACTGCTTACTGACTCTTATTTCCCTGTGCATGTGCATTCCAAATAACACAACTTTCTGGAAAAAAGGGTACTTATTTATAACAATGAAAGGAAAAGTTGTAAACTGGGTTTTACAGGTTAATCTGATGTTGTTAATCTTCTTTTCATTCATCACTGATGGGTTTGGTTCTGAGCCCTTGGAACCGAGTCAGCCTATTACCAAGCTCGCACCAGCCAAAAAAATCTCTCAAGCTAAGTCTCTATCCAGAATGCCCTTCTCCCTGTTACTTCTGATCTCATTTGCCGCATACCATAAAGCTGCGTTTCAGCTGAGCTCTCAGCCAAGTGAAATCTTTTTTGAAATTTTATGTAAACGTTTTTGGATATCTTCATATTTTACTAAACCTTTAGTATTGCTAGTGTCTTTTCTTCAGTCTAACCTTATTCTTTCCACTCTACCCATTGTTACAATTGGTAAACTTTAAGTACCATTGTTGGTACAGCCTTTTCCCTTACCCTTGTGGTATTTCTTCAATACCATAGCTGGTATTGTTTTCTTGTGATTTTTTGAACAGAGTTGACTTCATTATTGTTGGATTAATACAGTTAGTTGGGGTGTCCTTTTTCTACCAAGATGTCTGATAAGAAGGGTACTTCAGGCTTTAAGCATTGTACTTCTTGTAAGGGCAAGTTACCGAACAGTGATTTGCATGATGAGTGTGTATACTGTTTGGGAGTGGCCCAGCTTTCGGTGCAGTCTCCATGTGATATTTGTCAAAGTTTCAGCCAGCGCACTCTTAATGAGTGCAAAAATAAACTCATCCTGAAGGGGTTACTCAAGTCTCTCTTCTCAGTGGCCATTTTTGCGATGGAGGTCTCAACCCCTCCTTCTAAGGAGAAAAAGAGATCCCATTCTGTTTCTTCATCGAGTGATCAGAGCAAACCTGGGAAATCTAAGGTCCCTAAGTTATCATCAGAGCATGAATCTGCCTCTTTGGCTCTGCCTTCCTTGGCTCCAGCAATCTCAAAACCTTCGATACTGACGCCTTTTTTGTTGCATGCCCTGCCTCTGGCACCGATCATTGATCTTACTATGCCTATTTAGACTTCAGCACCTGTAGCTACTTTGGCTCAAGGCACACCTTCGACTACGACTTCAGTTTCCATTTTGGAACCGACCGTTTTGGCTCCAAGTGCCACTTCGGCATCGAGCGTTGTACCAACCTCACTGGATCTGACCCCCTTTCCTTCTGGTCTCGAAACTAGAGACTTCGGTGCTGGCAGACCTTGCTCCATGGACCCAATACTCTCTCTCTGTAGACCTGTTTCTGGGCCAAGCGTATAGCCCATTTCTCGAATGTCCTGAATCCCTGTCTGCAGTATCCATTAGATCCACTAGGAGCCTTTCGGAACATGAAGTGGTGCATCTTGTGGACCAGCTGTTGGTAGCCAGGGGGATTCCCTCACTTTCTAAAACCCATCCACCTGCTGGACTTGGGTTGCCTTATCCATGGACTCCATCTTACACTCCTTCAACCATCTTGGTTCCGAAGCTGCCTGCTCCAACATCCTTCTTGGAACCCATCACCTCAGTGCCTACGGTGCATCTCACTCTGGCTCCAAGTTTGTCTCTTTGGTCCTTGGTTCCCGCCAAACCGGTCCTTCCTCAATCTGGGGATTGGGGGACAGGCACATTGGCCCAGGATATGGTGCCGACCTTCTCCTCAGTTCCCTCCATGGTGCCAGTGGCTGTGCCCATGTCGATCCTGCTTGAGGCTCCATCTGTGGGGGCAGGTCTGTCAGAGCGGGGTGTGATCCCAGTCCCGTGGTTGTCTTTCTCAGTTCCGGGCTCCTATCTCTCTTCAGGCGGGCCTGCTTTTCGCATGATGGAAAAGGCTCTTGCTTCTGGCAGCACTCCTTTGATGTCAGAACCCCAGTTCTCACCCCGAGCTACAGCTGTCACAGACGACCCCCCAGGACACCAGGCAGAAAAGCTGCAGGACCCCCCTGTTCAGGGGACCCACTTTTCCGAGTCCTCCTCAGAGACCCCTATTGAGGACCCCCTTGAAAGAAGACATGCAATAGGAAGCAGGTGGACTTGCCTGAGGAGTCCTTAATGGAGGACACAGATTACAATGGTGAAGGGCCCCCACGGTCACCTTCAGATGTCTCCTTAGGAGACATCCTGAAGATGTTAAAGCAGACAGATGAGTGGAAGCCCTCCAACCCTTCTTCTGAGGAGTCTTGTGTTCCTGTAGGCGTTTCATGCCCGGCTGTCTACCTCTTGGGTGACCCCACCTGCCGACAAGCTTGTCCAGCTCATTGTGCAGCATGTGTGGAAGAACCTTGATTCCATTGAGGTGATCCCCTGGAGACTAGACAAAATTCTGTCCCCTCCTGTGGAGAATCTGCACTGGTCCAAAGGGTTACCAGTTGATGATATGGTGGCGGTGGCTACAAAAAAGGACTTGGCTGAGGAAAGACCTGCTGTCCACCTGCCCACAGGGGGTCCCAGTGGTGAACAGAGTTGGGAAGCATGTCTTTGCATCAGAGACCTTTGCTATATGCTCCCTGAATTATTTGGCACATTTTACGAGGCCCCAGAGGGACTTGATCTCCGATCTCTCTGGAACACTCGCAGGACAGTTGTCTAACGAGGTCAGGAACAAAGTGGCCTCACAGCTAACAAACCCGGAATCAATATCCAACTCATCCATTAGGTTGTCCTTGCACGCGACCATAGGGGTGGCTAGAGCAGCAGGTTCGGGCATTATGAGGTGTCATACCTGGATGCGCATCTGTGACCTTGTGGACCCCTTAAAGTCTTCTTTTCTGAATGCTCCCATTGAAGGTTCATCCCTCTTTGGCACGGAAGGAGGGGCACACTGGACAGGTGCGAGCAAGACGGAAAAACCCTGTCTGCCGTAGGCCTACAGCTTTCCAACCATGCATTCTCCAGGAATCAGAGGAGTGGGAAAATGTGGCATAAGAAATCTCAGGATCCTTTCTTTGCTGCACATGGTGATGATACTCCCAGAGGCAGAGGGGGTAACAATTCTGGAAGATTCCCCTATAGAGGCAGAGGGGGTCCTCGCAACCAAGGCTCCAGGGACTCCTTCTCTGGACAGTCTTATCAGCGCTCCTGAGGGATGGCCTGATTGCTTACCTCTGGAAGCAGTCAGGGGTCATTTCTCTCTGCACCAAGTTGCCTGGCACTCTATCACCACTGATCATTGGGTGCAGAATATTATCACCAGAGGTTACACTATTCCCCTTTCTTGTCAGCCAAAATTTCCAAGAAAACTTCCTGATGTTCCACCCAGTCAAAGGGAAGAAGCAGCTTCAGAAATTATAAAGCTGTCTCAAAAAAGAGTCATCCAACCAGTCCCACCAGACCAGCGTGGATCCAGATTTTACTCAAGATTCTTTTTGGTGCCAAAAAAGACAGGGGACTGGACACCCATTTTGGATCTCAGCAACTTAAACAAGTCTGTCACCCACACCAAATTCTGGGTAGCCATGGTTTAGTCCATCCCTCCCTTTTTAAGAGAATGCGATTGGATGCACTCTGTAGATCTCTGGGATGTGTATTACCACATCAAGATGGACAAATGCTCCAGGAGTCTGCTTCGCTTCTGGCTAGGAGCCAATCATTAACAATTCCATGCCCTGCCATTCGGTGTCTCTGTAGCCCCCAGAGTGTTCATGAAGTGCATGGCAGTGGTAACAGCTTACTTGAGAATAAAAGGATTCTGGATGTTGCCATATCTAGACGACTGGCTCCTTACCGTCTCCACCAAGCATCTTCCGGTAACTGCGGTACAACATACTCTGTCTCTGCCAAAATTGTTGGGAATAATGATACATTGAGAAATCAAATCTTATCCCTACACAACAAACAGAGCTCATTGAAGCAGTGTTCAATACTCTGTCCTGCCTGGTTTATCTCCCTCTTCACAAGACTCCATCGACTGAGGCTTCATATCCGAGTGATTCTCAGACATCAGCCTCTGCAAAAGAGTTGCTCCAAGCCCTAGGTTCTATGGCTGCATCAATTCCAATAGTGCCTCTAGCAAAGTTACATATGCAAATTCTGCAATGGCTTACCTTCTGTGTCAATGGTTCCCAAACTGATTACAAGATTTGAATAACCAACTCCTGCAGCAGGACCTGGTTTGGTGGATGAGCCAAGACGTGGATCTTTGGAGCTGCCCTTTTCAACCCTCCCAGCCCACAGCCGTTGTGACCATGGCTGCTTCCCTGATTGGGTGGGGGGGCCATTTTCTGGGAAAGACTCTCCAAGGCACATGGTCTACCTGCATATCAGTGTTCTAAAACTGAGAGCCGTGCTGTTAGCATTGCAGGCATTCTATTCGACTCTCCCCTCTGCGACAACTGCAATTCAGTCAGACAATATGTCAGTGATCTGGTACATCAACAAGAAAGGAGGAACCAATTCCTACCCCCTATGTTGAGAAGCCATGAGAATTTGGCAGTGGGCGATAGCTTTCAACGTGTTTCTGATAGCAATGCATATCCCGGGGAGCTCCAACATGATTGCGGACAAACTGAGCAGCTGCATCCTACTTCCCCACGAGTGGTCCCTCAACCCAGAGGTGGCGTCTATAATCTTCAGCCACTGGGGCCAGCCTTGCTGTGATCTTTTTGCCTCCCCATCAAACACCAAGTGCAGCAGCTACTTCACCCTACTTCCCCAAAGGTGGAGTCACCGAGGGATGCTCTGATCCACGATTGGCCCACGGGACTTCTGTATGCCAATCCTCCCATTCCTCTGATCCCACAGTTTTTAAAGAAAGCTGTTCAGTTGAGATGCAAGGTGACACTCATAGCCCCATTCTGGCCTCAACAAGTTTGGGTCTCCTTTCTTCGGCCTCACCTAGTATATACCCATTGTGGATTCTGGACCCTCTACCAGATCTGATCACTCACCCCCAAGGGTTGAGTCACCCAAACCTGCCCACTCTCAAGCTGACAGCTTGGTATCTCCACTTCCGCTAGTCACCAGGTAGGCTAATCTCTCCTCACCTGTTCGAGATATCATTCTGGCCTCTCTCAAACCATTCACCAGAAGACTATATCAGGATAAATGGAGAAGGTTTTCAATTTGGTCCAAGGATGACATGCTAGACCCGTATTCGGCTTCAATTACTGTAGTGCTTCAATACTTGACAAAGTTTTTTGATAATGGAACCTCTGCCTCTACAGTACAAGTGCATCTAGTGGCAATTTCCAATTTCCACAATAGTATAGATGGGGGACCCCTCTTATCTCTTTATGCCTCTGCAAGGTTTTCCTCAAAGGGACCTTTCATCTCAGGCCTCCTCTCAGACAGCCCGTGGAACCATGGAACCTCTCTTTAGTCCTTCAGTCTTTGACTCAAAAGCCCTTTGAGCCTGCGGCTAAGTGTGACCTAACATTTTTGTCTTGGAAATATTTGTTCCTGGCAGCCATTACCTCTGCCAGATGAGTTTCAGAGCTACATGCATTGTGTATCAATAGGCCCTCTCTGGTGTTTCATATTTCTTCCCAAAGTTGTTTCTGAATTCTCTATTAACCAGTCCATTGATTTACCAGTGTTGTTTTCTGACTTATGCCAATAGAGAAGAGTATTGCCTTCACACCTTAGATGTACATAGACAATTAAGATTTTACCTAGACAGGACCAAACCTATCCATAAATCTGAACAGGTTTTCATCTCCTTTTTGGGACCCAAAATGGGAGAAGTTGTTTCCAAGGTTAGATTATCAAGATAGCTAAGGGACTGCATACGTGTCACCTATTCCCTCCATAATGAATCCATGCCAAAAGTTAAAGCCCAGTCCACTAGATCTGTGGCAACTTCTATAGAATTCCATTCCAGGGCATCCATGGATGACATCTGTGCAGCAGCTACTTGGGCTAAGCCTCATACCTTTATCATTCATTACTAATTGAACCTGGTCTCCAGGGCAGAGCTGCCTTTGGCTCAATGGTACTGAGGAATGTTCTTCCATAAGGACCACTCATGGACCTCAAGGTAGCTTGGGATTCTGTCCCATCAGTGATAAATAGAAAGAAGATGAACAACATCAGATGAAGAAATTATGTCTTACCATAATGTTTCCTCTGTGTTTTTTGTCTTCTTTAATTCATCACTTCCCACCCTCCTTCCCCCTCCAAAAGCTCCTGGGGAATGCTTTGGGTCTAAGTGGTGCACTAGGGTACTTGTGTAGAAGTGGCCTCGGCTTTACTTCCTTTCTTAGCAAACTCGATTTGAGGTAACAGGGAGAAGGGTCTTCTGGGTAGAGACTTAGCTGGAGAGGTTTTTTGGCTGGTGCGAGCTTGGTAATAGGCCGACTCTGTTCCAAGGGGTTGGAACCGAACCCATCAGTGATGAATGAAAGAAGATGAACAAAACTGATGGATCGTTATGGTAAGACATAGCTTCTTTATTTTCCTTACCCTTACACATCTCACAAATGTTGTAATGGATGTCACCTTTACCACCTGTATGTGGAGGACCAATGGCTGTCAGTGTAAGGTTTGAATACCACCACTGCCAACCAGTGTACCACCCATGTATGTGATGAACATGAGATATAGTCTTTGGATCTGTGCCACTGTCCCAAATATGTCTGTTGGCCACCAGTATGATCGTCTTATGAGTCAAACAACTGGTACAGGTTAAGTAAAAATGAAAAATACAAACACTTCTAAACTATACCCAGTTCAACAAATGCACCCTAGCTCCAGGAGCGTAAACAGAAAATACACTACTGTCCATGTGTGTATAGGGTCCCAACACCACCACCCAGACTAGAATTTTCCCCTGAACAATTGGAGCTCAACCTTTTGTCTAGCACCCAAGGCCTCTTTCTCTCCACTCTGTCTCTGTGAACCACAGTGTCTTCTGATGCTCTTTATCCATGGTACCTGATTAGTTATTTTTGCACAAACAGAAGACAGGCACACACACACTTCCCATGGAAAGGCTAACAGACTTCTCCAATTCCCCACAGCTTTCTTCCTGGCATGATAGTACTGTCACCACCTTAGATATAGCTAGGGATCAAAACACATTTGTTACCCACCATTCTTGATTTAGCCAAATGTAAACTGTAAAAAATTATATATCACTGGTAGCATGCTCAAGCGATCTGTTTGATTAGAGGTGGATACCACTGCTGTACCATCCTACAAGGCAACTAATACCATGTGGCTTGGATAATAAATGGCATTGCATAAATAAATAATTAATGCCAGCTACAAAATCTTGTAAATACAATGTAAACAATAAAGACAGGACTGATACAGATTAAATATGTGCAGGTCAGTACAATGGATAAGGAATAAAAATAATGGTTGCATAGAACAGGATATTTAAAGAACAAGCTGATCTACAGCTAAATGAATAGCATACATACTTTTTACTAGCCCTAAGATTTCTAAGTTAGTAAATTATATAAGGCAGAATTCAAAATGCAAGATCTGTCAAACTACCAGACTTCGTTTTCAGTTCTAGATATATACATCTTGGGTCATCTTCTCTGTTCAAGTAGAAAATTGGGGAGTTCACTTTTTTGAAATATAAGTTATTTCACTTTTTAGATCACCAGATGGACTAGTTTCCTATTTGAATACCATTAACTGCTTCCCTTGAAGTGTTCTAGTAATTTCATTTTCATGGTCAGTTTTCTTCTCAAATTCACACCCATGTGTAACTAAGTAATGTAGAAGCAGTTAAGTCCTTTCTGAAAATTTCTTTAAATTTAGAATGGAAGGTCACAGTGTTGCACATATTTGTATGACACACACAACTCATGTTCCACTTTAAACATTGAAATATAGCTTAGAAAGGTGCCAACCATCTGAAATAAGGAAAAAAAATAAATACATATTTTTTAAATCTGCATCTGAGGTTGTCATTTTCGCTCATTCCTCAACTGATGGGTCTTGGATCTGACCTCGGCTGCGTTTACCAGATTCACATATCCAATTCTTGAGCTTCTTCCTTTGCCCACAATGCCTTGTTGCTCTAGCACACCTCCCAATCTTGTTTGCTGCCATATCATTCAGACATGGATTTTCTGCTATCAAGTTTTAGCTTGCAAGATTTTTCAGAATTGTCTTTTAATTGTTACCACCCTTCTTCCCTTAAACTTTGCTTACAGTTTTTGGGTTTTCTTTCCATTACCCTGACCATATTTTCAGATTTGGATACATGTGTAGGGGTTTTGCTCATTCCTCTTAATACAGATGATGAACAGGCGGGGTAGTTCCTTTAGATGCTTTATTACATAAAAACACATCAGGATGGATAGCATCATAAAATGTTAACAAACTGATTAGCAGACAGACCTTACAGACATACATGCTTACATCTCAACATCTTGCTACAAAATGGTAGTCTGGCTCGCATGTGCTCAGTATTTATACACTTGTGCAAGCCACTAGATAGCTTCTTAAAGATATACACACATGCACACATTGATCTAAATCCTCCCTCTTAAAAAAATTGCCCTTAAATGAAAATGACATTGGAGTTAGATATGCATTAATATAGACATTAGAAACAAACACAATGCTCATGTCCACTTTGCCATGTTTCTATAACATGGTCTAGAGATGCGACCGGATCTGGTAACATAACAATTAGGACTGGGTTTAGCAACAGGGGCAGTCTTCAGTGAACAACTCTTATCAGGAACTTCGGGATTCATCACAGGAACAGGGATATTTACTGGAACTTCTTCTGGAACTGGAACACTGGACAACTCACTTTGAGCTACAGTCTGTGTGCTGTGGTATAGTCTCAGACACTGGCATCATAGGTTCATAGGTTCATACGAGGCTATCTGCCCTAGGGCATTTATAAGCCTAGCCAGAGTATGTTTGGCTTTCGCCACCCATTTTAAATTAATTTTGCTATGCCCTTTTTCGAGGTTAGTATACTGTGCCTCTGTCTAACAGTGACACAGAAGTGATACCTGGGGTAAACCTATGATCTCCCATCCACTCATCAAGATTCCTCTTGAAGAGAGTCAATGAGGGACTCTGCCTAACCTGGACTGGGATTTTATTCCAGAGTGAAGGGAGCCTCTGGATTATGAATCTGTCCCTCCAGCATGTCCTATTTATTTCAGTGCTGAGGTTCAAGTCTCTCGAGCGTGTAGCTCGATGGGATTTGGATTTTTGAGGTGCAGCATGTCCCTTAATTCCGGGTTGGACATGGCTTTATATGTCAGGCACAGGTCGCCTCTGAGCAGGCGGTATGCCACTGAGTAGAGCTGGAGTTTCTTTAACCAGGCAACATATGGCATCTGTTTGAGCCCTTTGATCCTCTTGGTGAGGTACTTTTGGGGTCTTTCCAGTTGCTGCAGGTGTTTGGTAAGGTACATCCCAAAAGGGGCATTGTACTCGATTATGGGCCTGATGAGGGATGAGTAAAGAGGCACAATGACCTCCCCTAATCTAGATGTGAATCCCTTCATGATTAGGTGGGCTATATAAAATGTTTTTCTAACCACTTTGGCCATGTGGTTGTCAAATGAGAGATTGCTATCAACTTTGGGTCCCCAGGTCCCTAATTACTACTTCTGTACTTAATGGATTACCACCTATGTGGTAATTTGTGAGCACTTTGTTTTTGCCAAAGGGGATGACTATACACTTTTTGGCATTTAGCTTGAGGCCATGGCTCTGGCACCAGTTGTCTGTTTCTATGAGGCCCTTTTGGAGGATGCTTGTGTCGGCTGGAGAGTCTATTATGGCACCCAGTTTGCAGTCATCTGCGAACTTGGTCAGCCACAGTCCTTCTGTGTTGGCCTGTACCTCCGAGAAATATATACCAAACAAGAGAGGTCCCAGGACTG
Organism: Protopterus annectens; assembly: GCF_019279795.1. Classification (NCBI taxonomy): domain Eukaryota; kingdom Metazoa; phylum Chordata; order Ceratodontiformes; family Protopteridae; genus Protopterus; species Protopterus annectens. Next base: position 778,711,125 of record NC_056739.1, on the reverse strand, counting down.
AGCCTTGTGGGACGCCACTTGTAACTGGTTTGGAGTCTGACATGGCTCCAGCAATTCTAACCATGTGGGTTCTGTCCTTGAGCCAGTTTGCAACCCATCTAGTGACATAGGGGTTTATATTTAAGCTGGTGAGCTTATCTATAATGCCCGAGTGGGGTATTGTATTGAAGGCTTTTGCGAGGTCCAGGTAGGCTGTGTGGACCACCTTCCCTTCGTTAATGGCCTTGGTGACTGTTTCAAAGAAGTTGACCAGGTTTAAGAGGCAGGATTTGCCCTTAACAAAGCCGAACTGGGTAGGATCCAGTGTCTGTTGGTCCCCAGTATCTTTATTTATGAGATCCATGATGATCCTTTCCATAGCTTTGCAGACCAAGCTAGTAAGGCTTATGGGGCGATAGTTTCCAGGGTCCGTTGAGGTACAGCCTTTGTGGAGAGGGACCACTGTTGCTGTACGCCACTCTTTGGGTACATATCCTGTAGTAAGGCTGAGATTGAGCAGTAGTTTTATGTTTGGGTTTAGCTCTTCTTGGAGTTCATGTAGGACGCAGCCCGGGACACGGTCTGGTCCCATTGATGCCGTGTTTTTTGCTTTGGAGAGGGCGGCTCTTACCTGAGCATCTAAGATGTCAGGGGGACAGCACTCTGCTGGGATAGATATTTGCCCTTTTGGTGGGGAGGGGGGGGTTTGCGCTGAACCTGTCAGCTAGGATGTTGGCAATGTCTGTGGGTTCGGTGTATTTTTTGTCATTTTGGACTAATTCTGAGCATATCTGGGAATTCCCACCCAGGTTCCTAACATAACTAAAGAAAGCCTTGTGATTATCCTTAGTGTCCTGTGCAATTTTTCTCTCGAAGCTGGCCTTAGACAATTTTATGAGTGCCCTTAGTTTTTTGCTAATACTGATCAGAGATGCCGTCCCTTTTTGGGATTTTGCTCTATCATGTAGGAGCTTCCTCCTTCTATTGTATAGTTTATGGCTGGGGTCCACCAGACAGGACGTCTGCTTTGGAGGATTGGGTCTTGGTTTTATCTGGGATTGCATGATCCATGCATTCCTGAAGGTGTTCATAGAATGCATTTATAAAGGATTCTGCGGTCTGGGCCGTATTTTCCACAGGCCCAGGGGCTTTGAAGGATTCCACCTCGGTTTTGAGGAGTGTGAAATTTGCTTTAGAGAAGTTTTTCACTGTGGTTTTCTGGGCAGGGGGTGGGGTCGGCATGTGAATATCCAGTGAGATCAGTTTATGGTCTGATCTTACCAGTGAGGGATACACTTCTGGTCTGGAGCATAGAGTCCCCATGTTGGTGATGATCAGGTCCAGTATGTTTTCCCCTCTTGTGGGAGTGGTAACAAGTTGTTCCATAGCATTTGAGTTTATGAATTCTAGGAACCTTTGGGCTAGGGTGTTGGAGCTAGAGTAATGCTCCCAGTCTATGTTTGGGTAGTTGAAGTCGCCCAATATAATGGCGTTTGGAGAGACCTTCATATTTTCCAGTGTTCTCAGGAAGGCCGAGTGGGGTTCCTGGGTTTGGAAGGGTGGTCTGTAGCAGGCTATAAACTGGAAAGCAGTTTTACCCACTGGTAGTTGCACATGGATAGTCTCTGATGCTTCGTGCTTTGCCACCAACCTGGAGGTGTGGGTATCTTTGATGAATATCGATACCCCCCCTCCTTTTGTGGTTCGGTCCAAGTTTTGGGGCTGAAAAGCATGGTATGAGGTATAACCTGGTAGTGCTGGGGTGCTCTCAGGAGCCCTGAACCAGGTTTCTGTTACTGCACAGATATTGATGTTCTCCATGCTAAGGAGAGTTTCGAGTGCATGCATCTTGAGGTTTAGACTTCTGGCGTTGAGTAGCATTACTCTTAGTTTCTTATCCCTTGTGATACCTATGGAGGTGGGTTTGTCTTTTGAGCCTTGCCTAAAAAAGGCACTATGGGGGTAGCAAGAGCCTTTGCCAATATCCGAAAGCCCAGGGGTGACAGGTGCAAGCCATCCCTAGCGAAGCATCGTGGCATGTCGAGCATATCATCCCAGGCTGACAGGCATTGGATCCCCTTTGAATGACACCAGTACTTAAGAAAATTGTTGAAATTGATCATCTTGTCTTCATATTGTGGCATACTTCTTGGTGAGGGTAAGATGCTACTCAAGGTCAGGGTCATACTGGCCTGGGCTACATGCTCAGAGAGCTCCTCTATGTCTCTTTTCATGTAGTCCAGGGAGGTACGTCTCAGGTCATTCACACCAGCATGGACAATGACTGAGTCATATTTGTACTTGCCTTGGAGTGCTTGTGTTATGTGGCGGATCCTAGCACCCGACAGGCTGCTCACCGTGACCTTCTCCTTGTTCAGTCTGATGAGCAGGACGTCCATGTGCCTGACGATAGTCACCTATTACAAGTGTATCGGGTGTGTTGTTTAGCCTTAAGGGCTGTGACTGTTCGGCACACTGGCTTTGTGAGATATGTGTTGCACGTGTTTTGTTTTGAGGTAGCGGTTTACTTGGGTGTCTGCTTTGGAGGTCTCTGCTGCTTAGGCAGATCTTTATTTAGAGCCTCCAAGTATGTTTTTGTGTGATTATGTGTTTGGTTTGCTGTCGTGGTAGGTCTATGTGAGACTGGAATTGTAGTGAGTGTGGTTTCCTTCTCCTCCTAACTGGTTATGCCAGTACTGAGTTGAGAGAGCTTAGCCTCCAGTTTGGCTATATGGTTGCATCTCTCACATGTGTTGGAATTTGTTGGGAGGAGGAGAGGGTTGTCTGTGTACATGAGGCACTTGTAACATTGCCTCAAGATTCCCAGATTCACCAGCTGGACCAGAGAGGAGATTGACAACTGACCTTTGGACATGCCAGAATAATATTGGGAATTCCTTTATAATTGAAAACAAGGGCCAATGGGGAGTGAGGTTGTAGTGCTTTTAATTTTTAGTGCTGACTTATATAAGAGCAAGTGCCGGGTAACTTAAGTGCAATGTGTAACAGGTAACTTAAATGCAAAAATGACAAACAGTAACTTTCTTTCAAGTGAAACAAGGAAATAAGTACAGTAAGCAATGCAGATATCACTAGGGATCCACAGAAGCGCTGAGAAGCCGCATTTTAGGTGGAATTAGTGTTCCAGGGAAATAACAAGCAAACAAGCATACAAACAAAGCTAGATTCAGCAGGCCTGAATCTAGCCTATGCTACAGCAAACAAGGTGTACCAATTTCAGTAAGAAACAGTTCAAATATGCAGGCACTATAAACCTTTAACCAGAAATTCCCAGCTCAGAAGGGCAGATTCCAGCCTCTCCTCCCACAAGAGTGCAGACCATGAAGCTTCTTAATGTAAAATAACTGGCCTGAAGCCCAAGTGCTTAAACCAGAACTAATACACTTTAAGAATAACAGACACTGAGCTCTCAATCAGCAGTTCCCAACTTAGAAGGATGAAAGCTACCTGTCCTGCCACCACAGTGCATACCACAAACCTTCCTAATGTAAAACAACTGGTCTGAAGCCCAAGTGCTTAATCCAAAAGATGTAGAATGATAGCTACACTTTAATCAAGTTACTACCAAGCAGTAATAAATACAATTGAATACTTTAAAGAATGCCTGGATTAGTGCTCAAGTTATACAAACAAAGCTAGATTCAGCAGGCCTGGATTTAGTCTATGCTACAGCAAACAAGGTGTACCAATTTCAGTAAGAAGCAGTTCAGATATGCATGCACTATAAGCCTTTAACCAGAAATTCCCAGCTCAGAAGGGCAGAGTCCAGCCTCTCCTCCCACAAGAGTGCAGACCACGAACCCTCTTAATGTAAAATAACTGGCCTGAAAGCCCAAGTGCTTAAACCAGAATTAATACACTTTTAGAATAACAGACACTGAGCCCTCAATCAGCAGTTCCCAACTTAGAAGGATGTAAGCTACCTGTTCTGCCACTACAGTGCAGACCACAAACCTTCTTAATGTAAAACAACTGGTCTGAAGCCCAAGTGTTTAAACTAAAAGGCTTAGAATGAGTTACACCAAGCAGTAATAAATACGATTCCACCTAAACTCTACTCCTTGTGATTCCACAATGTATGATCTTGGCTAAGGGCAAATATTCTTCATGACTCCAATCTGATCATAACCTTTGGATGTTTGTATCCTTAGCACTTCTCCCTCTTGTAATGGATTGAGCGATTTGCTGGTCTTGTCATAATAAGATGTTTGGGCTAAATGCTTCTTCAACAGATTGGTTTTCACTGACCTGTTGTTCTTGACACATGGAACCAACAATGTACTACTAATTGATAACATGGCTCTGGTTTGTCTCGACAGATGTCTGAGAACCAAGATGTTTATCACGAGGAATATTTCTGAGATTCAAGAAAGCATCACTACTGTCTTGTTTTGACTTCTCTAGTAACTGTTTTGCACTTTGAACTGCACGTTCTGCCAAACCATTTGACTGTGGATCCTCTGGGCTACTCGTAATATGAGTAAAGTCCCACTCTTTGGCAAATCTTTTGAACTGTTGGCTCACAAACTGTGTGCTATTGTCAGAAATAACTGTGTGGACTACAAAATAACACTTCATTTTAGCAATGACAGTATTCAATGCTAGATTAGGAAGTAGATCAATCTCGATCCAATTTGAATAAGAGTCTACTAACACCAAGTGCCCATTCCATTTGAAAATGGTGGCTACTGTCGACCAAGGTAGTTCAGGAATCTGGTTTAGCTGAAGTGGTTCTTTCTGCTGATGTGGCTTAATACTATTACACACAGAACAAGATGATAATACTGGCTCAATATCTTGTGACACAGAAGGCCAAAATACTAGTCCCCTCGCCCTTCCTTTGGTAGAATCTGCTCCTGGGTGACTACGACGCAATGTAGTACTGTACTCTTGTTGCAAGGACTTTGGAACAATAACTTTAGGACCATTCATCATTCCATGTCAGACAAACTTTCATCTCAGTATGGAAATAAAAAAAAAAAAAAGTTGCACTTCTTGAGGTAAGCTAGATTACTTTAATAGCCATCCTTGATGGATAAAGTGGTTAAGCTTCTGTAAAACTGGATCTGTGGCTGTATGATTTCTCAGCTTCTCAAGACGTATGGAAGAAAAATTTTTAACTTCCATGACTTCAAAATCAAGGTTCTCATTCTCATGCTGTTCAGTGGTGTTTCTGTGTGATCTAGATAACGTATCAGCAAGATAAATAATTTTGCCTTTCTTGTAGACAGGATTGAAATTATACTTGTGCAATCTCAACATCACGTGTTGCAATCTGGCTGGAGCTGTATGCATAGGCTTTCTCAAAATAGTGACTAGAGGTTGGTGGTCTGTTTCAATCTGGATATGGTTACCATAAACATAATCATGGAACTTTGAACATGCCAACACAATTGCCAAGAGTTCTTTCTCTATCTGAGCATACTGCATTTCAGTTTGGGTTAGAGTTCTGGATGCATAGGCAACAGGTTGACTCTTTTGTAGAATGACTGCACCTAGACCAAATTTCGAAGCATCCCATGAAAGAGTAACTGGCTTGTAAGCATCATAGTATCTGAGAGTTGGTGGACTGGCAATTCTCTGTTTCAGGATATCAAATGCACTCTGGTGCTGTTCTAACCGTGACCAGGATACATCTTTACGTATCCACTCTCTAAGTGGTGCTGATACTGATATTTGACTCAAGTCTGGAATGAACTTGCCTAGGTAATTAACCATGCCAAGAAAACATTGCAGGATTTGAACATTGTCTGGGACTGGCATCTCAAGATTAGCTATTTGCTTAGAAGGGTCTGGTCGTAAGCCTGAACTGGTAAATAAATGACCAACATTAAGTTACTTCTCGTAGACTGAATTTGCATTTCTGAGGATTCAGCTTAAGATTCATTTGATGTGCTCTTTCCAGGACTTTTTTAAGGTTTCTGTCATGCTCAAGCTTCACCATTGCCTCCTACTAGTATGTCATCTACTATAATAGCACAGTGGTACCCAGAAAAAAAATTCTCTGTTAAGCTAACATTAAGTGAAAGCAACCCCATTTTCAAGCTGCAAAAGACTTCACTTACAGAATTTATCCCAAATGGTATTCTTAGAAATCTGTACCTTCCAAACGGAGTACATAAAGTGGTTAGCAATAAGGATTTCTTGTTAAGCAAAATTTGCCAAAATGAACTATCTGCATCTGGGACTGAAAAAACAGTGGCAGTTGGCATAAGAGCAGCAACTTCTTCAGTTGCACGCATTGGATGATGTGGTCTTTTCAGTGCCTTGTTCAAATCTCGTGGATCAATACATATACTGATGTCATCTCAGCTTTTCTAATGAGCTACCACCATGGAAGATAGCCATTCAGTAGGTTCATCGACTAGACAAATCATACCTTGTTACATTGTTTTGTCTAGCTCGGCTTTTACTCTGTTCTGCATAGCTATTGGAATTTTCTGGGCTGGCTTGATAACTGGGCTGCAATCTGAGTCTACCTTCATGGAGTACACAACTGGAAGTTTGCCTAGTTTGTCTTCGAAAAGATCAGGATAGGTAGAGATAATAGACCGGGCAAAATTAGAGTAGTGGTCTTTTAAGCTAACATTAAGTGAAAGCAGCCTCATTTTCAAGCTGCCTCTGTGCCCTAACAATGACTGGGCGTGCCTCTTAACCACATAAAGTAACAAGTTGTAGCTTTTCCCATTAGTGTAACATGAAAGCACTGCTGAGCCTTTGGTTTGAATTTCTTCACCACCATAAACAACAAGCTTTGCACACTTTGCCAAATCAAGCCTTTCACCATCACATACTCTAGCAAAATGCTTCTACTGATTTGAACCTGTGTCAACTTTGAACTCTATGAGTTTTCCATTTATCCAAACAGTACAAAATGCTTCATTCTTTGCCCATAAATCTATTGCATTGACTGTTTCACTAAGCACAGACACACCATCAACATAAAAAGTAAGGTCATAGCTTTCTAACTGAACAACTTGTTTCTTATGTTCCTTTTTAATAAAAGAATGTGTGCCTTTTGATTTACAAAACTTTTAAAATTCCACTTATTACACTTATTACATTTGTGGCATGGTTGACCAAAAGCTAAGCACTTTTCCCTTTTAGACTTGTGATTAACACCACAGATGTTATGTGATCCTATCTCGCCTACATTCTGACTGATGGGTTCGGAGCCGATCCCTCGGCTCCGACTCGGCACGCTTATGCCAAAGAGCGAAGTCTCTTATTGGCTGAGCTTACTATATCCCAGGATGCACCACTACCAGTCCCCCAGATCTCGTTTGCCGCTAACTAGCAAAGACGTGGTCTCGAGCTGGCTGAGCTAAGTAGTGTTTTTCACTAACTTTTTCTGTCAGAAATTTTCTAATTCTTAAACAAAAAGCTGTTTTAACAGCTATACGGTACTTTGTGTGTGATTGGTGATTTTTTTCTGAAGAATTTTTGTGTGCGGTTGTTTGTTTGTTTGGCTAAAGGCCTTTTGAACTGAGGGGGCCTTTCCCTGTCAATAATTTTGATCTTTTAGACTCTTTTTAGTTAATTATCTAATTATCTTGTTGTCTGTCTGGCAACCTTAATCGGCAACCGTAAATCTTTGTCTTAGTGACAGTATTTAAAAAAAAAAAAAAAAAAGAAGAATAAAAGAAAAGTGTGTCTTTTTCTCTGTTATAGACTTACTGATTTGTGGCTATAATGTCTCAGGCACCTAGGCCTTCGGGCTTTAAAAAGTGCACTAAGTGTAATTTTAAGATGTCAATCACAGATGACCACTCTCTCTGTGTGTATTGTTTGGGCGCCAAACATTTGCAGGAGTCCTGCAGCGTATGTCACGCGTTTTCCTCCAGGGTCCTCCAAGAGAGGAAAAATAAACTTATTTTGAAAGGCCTTATAAAACCCTCGTTTGAAGAGGCATTAGCATCCTCTCCTTCTCCTGCTAAAAAGAAAAAGGCGTCGGCTCCGACCAGTCCGTCGGACCCGACCACCAAAAGACATAGGCAGGCTTCTCCTTCGGCTCCACGGACTTCGGAGCCGAGGGTGGAACGGTCTGCCTCGATGCCTCCAGTCTCGACTCCTCTGGGTTCGGAGCCGATGGCTGGAGCATCGAGAGGCGGGTCACCTTCATCGGCTCCACTGATCTCGGAGCCGATGAAGGTTGTCCGCTCAGACACTTTCTCCTCGGCGAAGTCCTCTTCGGCACCGATGGAAATTGGGTTGGACACTCCCTCGGCGCCGATAGTTATCAAATCGCCTCGGAGCCGGTCCCATAGTCCCTCGGAGCCGTTGGAGAGACCTACTTGGACCCATTCAGTCTCTTCCAGGTCATCAAGAATGTCAGATTCGGATATAGACAGGGTGCTCCAAAGACTGTTCCAGTCCCCAGTCTTTCAAAAACTTGTTTCGGCTCCGACCCAATTGGCTTCGGAGCCGATAGCCCAATCCATTGCTATTCCTCCTCCGACCGCTTCGGCTCCGTCGGAGCAGGTGCTGATGGAGCCGATAGAGATTCCAGGGTCGGTTCCGACCCTTACTCCAACCCCGGCCTTCGGGTCCGAGTTTAGCACACGGACTTCCTCGGCCGGACCCGGGGGTGACGTTTCGGGACCAATGCTGTCGGTTCCGAGCCTCCCTCTCGGTGCTTCGGCCGCGGGACTTCCGTCGGCTATCATGGTTCCGGGGACCGGACACTCCCAGGAATCTGGGGGTCCCGCTTTCAGAGCTATGAGGAGTGCCTTGGCCAAGTCTTCTTCGGTCATCTCTACAGCTTTACCGGCACCTTCCCTGGGCATGGAGACTGGGTCTTTGGCAGTTCCCATGTCTTTAGGCAGCGGAGCCCCGGGGCCTGAGGTTACCCCCACTGGGGGTTCCCCTCCTCCTGAGGGTTCTTCGGAGTTGTCTTCGGAGGAGCCCCCAAGGAAGAGATCATGCAAGAGGAAGCACGTGGACTCCCCCGAGTCTCTTACATCGGACACTGATCTTGATGATGTGGAGGGGTCCCCAAGGTCGTCCTCGGATGATGTCTCATTTGCAGACATTCTAGAGATCCTTAAGCAACGAGGCGGCTGGATTTCCAAACCCCCCTCCGCTGATGAGTCAGTGCTTCTCAAGGCCTTCGGGGCTCAGCCCTCCGCCTCCTGGGTGTCTCCGCCCTTCGACGAGCTCCTGGATTTGGTTTGTCGGAGGGCGTGGGAACACCCAGATACTGTGGAACCAGTCCCTTCTCACCCTAACAAATTTTTGTCTGCCCCACCCGAGAAGGAGTTCTTGACCAAAGGCGTGGCTGTGGATGCCATGGTGGTGGCATCTGCTACACAGCAGGACGTGGCAGAGGCTTCAACGTCCGTCCATCCTCCTAATAAGGAGTCTAGGAGCATGGACCGGTACGGGAAGCGCACCCTGACTTCAGCGGCCTTTACTCTAAGGTCCCTGAATTATTTGGCACATTTCACCAGACTACAGAGGGATCTGGTCAAGGAGCTGTCAGACTCCCTCTCAGGTAACCTACCTGAGCAGCTAGCCCAGTCGGTTAGCTCTCAGTTGGCTATCCTTACCTCGATTTCTAACTCGTCCATGAGGCTCATTTCATATGCGGCCGAAGGGGTAGGGCTTAACAGGCACAGGCGTGGCTCTCTGGAGACAAGCCTGGCTCCATTTGTGTCATTTCATGAGGCCTTCAAGTCTTCCTTGCTCCCTTTGATGGGTCCTCTTTGTTTGGACCCAAGGTGAAAGACACTCTTACCCGCTGTGAGCAAGAGAGGAAAACTTTATCTGCCGTAGGAGCACGTTATTCCACTCCCTTTCGGCCTTATCCCAAGGCCAAAAGGAGGGAAGATGTGGTTCCGCAAATCACAGAAGTTCTTTCCTCAACAGCAGGAAGATTCCCCTTCTAGAGGCAGAGGAAGGGGAAATTTTTCTGGGAGACGCCGTCCCAGAGGCGGCAGAGGGCCCCGCAACACTGGAGACCGCGAGTCCTTTCGTGGCTCTTCAGCCTCCCACACTTCATGAGGGATTGCCCGGCTGTGCTGCTCGAGCCAGTCGGGTGCCGTTGCCAAGCACCTAAAGCCTGGGAGTCTATCACTCAGGACAGATGGGTGCTCGGATTTGCGGAGGTTACACCATTCCCTTCACACATCCACCCCCACTGTCCAAAAATCCCAGACCCACCACCCAGTCAAAGGGATATTGTAGCCGCAGAAGCGTCAAAGCTGCTAGAAAAAGGAGTCATCCAACCGGTCCCCACAGACCAGATCGGATCCGGAAATTACTCAAGGTTCTTTTTAGTGCCAAAAAATACAGGGGACCTGAGACCCATTTTGGATCTCAGCAAACTAAACCACTCCGTCTTGAAGTCCAAATTCCGAATGGTCACTTTACAATCCATTCTCCCATTGTTGGAGAAGGATGTTTGGATGTGCTCCATAGATCTCAAGGACGCCTATTATCACATTCCGATACATCAGGCGTCCAGGAGGTATCTGCGCTTCAGCCTGGGAGACAGTCATTTCCAATTTTGCGCACTGCCCTTTGGTCTCACCACAGCCCCCAGGGTGTTCACCAAATGTTTGGCAGTAGTGACTGCTCACCTGAGGAGTCTTGGATTCCAAGTGTTTCCCTATCTGGACGACTGGCTCCTGACTGCCACCACCAGGCATCTACTACTACAGAACCTACAAGCCACCATCTCCCTGGGTGCTTCCCTGGGAATTACATTCAACTGGTCAAAGTCTGTCTTGCTGCCCTCTCAGCGCATAAGATTCATAGGAGCAGAGATAGACTCAAAATTGATGCGAATCTTCCTTCCTACCGAAAGGATACAAACATTACAAGGTCAAGTCAGAGCCCTGCTTCCAAAATCCGAAGCCCCAGCCAGGTTGGTCCTGCAACTTTTAGGTTCAATGTCTGCCACGGTTCTTTTAGTTCCTCTGGCAAGATTGCACATGAGGATTCTTCAGTGGCTGTTATCGACACAATGGTCCTTTCAGGATCTCCCTCTCAATCATCAAATACTGATTACAGAAACGTGCAAATGGGACCTCTGCTGGTGGCTTCAGTCATCCAATCTGAGTCAGGGAAGACCTTTTGTTATACCCCCTCCGGTGGCCACCTTGACAACGGATGCCTCCCAGACGGGGTGGGGGGGGCATTGTCTGGGCAGGTCAGTTCAGGGTTCTTGGCTTCCGAGCGAGACATTACTTCATATCAATGTGTTGGAAATGAGGGCTGTACTTCTGTCCCTTCAGGCCCTCCACAAGTTTCTCCCTCAAGGCATTATCGCTATCCAAACAGACAACATGTCGGTTGTCTGGTATCTAAACAAACAAGGAGGGACCAGATCTTACCCCCTTTGCAGAGAGGCCATGAGGGTGTGGGAATGGGCGGTAGCTACCAACCGCTTCCTGGTAGCGACCCACATTCCAGGAAAATCCAATGTATTGGCGGACAGATTAAGCAGGACTATTCTCTCTCCTCACGAGTGGTCCCTGAACGAAACAGTAGCAGCTCAGGTTTTCAAAAGATGGGGGACCCCGTGCTGCGACCTATTTGCAACACCACAAAACACGAAGTGCAGAAGGTTCTTTTCCTTGACCCTGCGTCAAGGGGAGGCAGTTACGGATGCTCTAGACCAACCTTGGCCAGCAGGACTACTTTATGCTTTCCCTCCAGTTCCGCTCCTCCCCAAAGTCATCCAAAAAGCTTCCCAATTGGGGTCCACAATGATTCTAATTGCTCCATACTGGCCTCGTCAGGTATGGTTCCCCTACCTAAAGAAATTTGCTCTGGACGGTCCTTGGTTTTTGGATCTAATTCCGGACCTTCTGATTCATCAGTCGGGACAACAGCACCAGTCCCTCCACACTTTGAAACTAACAGCTTGGCTCCTCCACTTCCGACTTTAGTCAGAAATCACGTCTTGGACCCGGAAGTCATTCACATTTTATCTTCAGCCCACAAACCCTCCACTAAGAAATTGTATCACAGTAAGTGGAAAAGGTTTGCTATCTGGGCTCAACTTAGAGGCTTAGACCCTATTACTGCCCCGATACCAGAGGTCTTGAAATTTTTAACATCTTTGTTTAATCAAGGATCTTCAGTCTCTACTATTAAAGTCCAACTAGCAGCTATCTCCAAATTTCACGAATCCATAGACCCTCCATTGATGAGCAGTAGATTATGTAAAACTTTCATGAAAGGTGCTGTACTTTTAAGACCCCAGTTTTTCATCCTGGGGATCTTGATTTGGTACTGCTTAACATCTTCCCTTTTGAACCGGCTGCTACATGTGAGTTGAAATACCTGTCTTGGAAAACTGCCTTCTTAGTTGCTATTACCTCTGCAAGAAGAGTTTCAGAACTTCAAGCCCTATCTATCAAACCACCGTATTTGATTTTTCACAAGGATAGAGTATCACTTAAGCCTAATCCATCTTTTGTTCCTAAAGTTTGTTCTAATCTCTGTCTCCAACAATCTCTAGAACTACCAGTTTTCTTTCCAGAATTTTCAAACAAAGCGAAATACATCTTGCATACATTGGATGTTCACAGGCAATTGCGTTTCTATCTAGACAGGACGCAACAATTTCGAAAGACAGACCAATTGTTTGTGTCCTTTTAAGATAATAAAATGGGAAAAACCATCACTAAAGCTACTATTGCCAAATGGATTAGAGATTGCATTACTCAGGCTTATTCCTCCTCAAATAAACAACTTACAACATCCGTCAAAGCTCACTCTACTAGAGCTATGGCTACTTCTGTGGCATTCCATTCCAAGCTCGCTATTTCTGAGATTTGTGCTGCGGCTACTTGGTCCAACCCGCACACTTTCATTTCCCACTATAAATTGGATGTAGCATCTAAAGGACGAGCATCATTTGGTTCCACGGTACTCAGGAGTGTTTTCCAGTGAGCCACCCAGGATTCAGGTGCTAGGGACGCTGTCCCATCAGTCAGAATGTAGGCGAGATAGGATTATATAACATCTTTTAGTTATGTACTCACCATAACTTCAGATGTTTGGGATCCATCTCGCCTACATTCCTAATACCCACCCTCCTTCCCCCTGCCTTGACGATCAGAAGAGATTGAACGGTTTGAGTTCTGCTGTTTTTATCTTGTATCATCTGTCAATGTTATATAAACAGTGCGTGTATGTGTGCATGTATGCGGACAAACTAGATCTGGGGGACTGGTAGTGGTGCATCCTGGGATATAGTAAGCTCAGCCAATAAGAGACTTCGCTCTTTGGCATAAGTCGGAGCCGAGGGATCGGCTCCGAACCCATCAGTCAGAATGTAGGCGAGATGGATCCCAAACATCTGAAGTTATGGTGAGTACATAACTAAAAGTTAACAACAGTTGACAGTGAAACTGGGTTGGGGCTCATGCTTTGAGTTTGCTGACTCACTCTTGTGCTTCATTGAGACTGTGTGAACTCGGTTATGTACTAGAAAGCTCTGGGGTTTACCAGTATGTACTGCAGGGGTTGCACTTGCTGCCATGTGCTCGGGTTTGTTTCTTTTAACCATGTGCTGCATACTGTCAACATGAGCTTTAGAAGTTACTGGAAGCATGTATTTCTCATTTCATGGCATATTTGTGTGCTTTTCTGTGAGCTCATATATCTGAGAAATCTCAATGGCCTTATTCAAAGTTAAGTCACTGTCACGAAGCAGTCATTGTCACAGCATCATCTTTAATACCACACACGTCTGTCTTTCATCAACCCATCCCTTAAATCACCAAATCTGCACGTTTTAGTATTGTTTCTCAAATCAGTTATATATGCTGCAAAATGTTTCACCAGGCTTTTGATCCCTTGTGTAAAATAAGTGATTTGCCATTGTAATGCTTGTCTGGGGGTTACATGTTTCTCTAAATTTACATTTTAAGCACTCAGGGTCTTCCCTTGACTAAGCTGGTACAACAAAATTACTGTTTCCCCCTCTCCTGCAAATATAGAATGTGCATACACAAATGAAAGCTCCTTTTCAGTGGCTTCTGACCCAGCTAAATTAAGCAAAATAAATGCCTTTGTATGATCATCTTTATCATAAAATGCAGCCTGTATGAAAATATCATACTCTTGCTCCAGTTCTCTGCAATATTAGAGTCAAACACAAGTGGACTTGGTTTTCAAAATCCATCTGCCATGCCAACAAATTATAGTAAAACACAATGCAATCCAGGCCCACTTGTAATTATATACAAGTTCTCTCAGCAGCGTGAAATAACATTCAAATACACAAACTCTTCGAAATAGTGTACTTTGTGAAATATGCTCTGCAATGGCTGTATTTTGTGAAATAACTTTATGGTAATACTGCACAAGCATGTGAACACTTTATATACTCCTGATAATGTGGATAGCTTTAATTAATATGAAAAATACGTGCTGAGTGAAAATGAGGTTGTTTCCTTTTATTTTATCCGATTTATGCAATTTGGACTTTATTTCAAACATTTTCCATAGTAATTTGAATATTTCTATCAATATCCAATATATCTGACATTTCAGTTTATTTAAATATCGTTTAGAGCATTTTGTATGGTTCATTTTATATCTTGTGAATAAGAAATCATTTCAGCAAGTTTTAACATCTAAAATATGTTTGACCTGTTATGCAAATTAATACATGCAGCAGGGATGATCCACTTCTCTATATTCCCCTGACACTAACTGGATGCCTCTGACTCAAATTGGAGAAAGCTGTTTTAGCCATGCCACTTCTGACACTGTTATTCGTCCATTTTAATACAGATGACGAACAGCTGGGGTGGTTCATTTAGATGCTTTATTAAATAAAAACACATCAGGATGGATAGCAGCATCATAAAATATAAACAACATGATTGCCAGATGACCTTACAGACATACACGCTTACTTCTCAACGGCTTACTAGACTCGCATGGGCTCAGTATTTATACACTTGTGGCAAGCCTCTAAATAGCTTCTTAAAGATATACACACACATTGATCTACAATTGATCTACAAGGGGTATGCCTAAGTACCATTGTCCTGTTCCCTTTTCTTCTCCTTTTTGCTCTCCATACCTCATTTAGGGTATTTTTCTCAATACCATTGTTGACACCTTCATGTTTGTCTCCTGCTACTAAAAAACAAAAAAAAAATTTACAGACTTTATTTTTTTGACTGTTTTTCTTTATTCTTTGTCAAGATGTAAGACAAGTCTACAGGCTTCAAAAAGTGCACTTCCTGTGGATATAAGATTCCCCAGTTTGTATCCCCACAGGGAGTGTGTTTGTTGCCTGGGTTTTACATATTTGGATGCTCAGTGCTGTATTTGTGTGAAGTTTAATTCTAGGGTATTGAATGATAGAAGGAATAAATTAGTTTTGAAGGGTATTTGGCAGTCATATTCCTCATTGTCTGCTGGGACTCAAACCCCGTTAAAAAGTCTGATAGACGGAAGCCTGATTTGAATTCTGAGTAGAAAGACTCCAGAAGTGGTCCACTGACTGTTCTCCCAAATCTGCTCTGACAACTGAGCCTCTATCCAAAATTTTGAAACAGTCAGATCTGACTTCCTTGGATCTTAGCTCTTGAAAGGCTAAGTCACCTCAGACCTGGTCTCCTTGCTATACTCTGGAGCTGCTATCTTCTCAGCTCCATTCACCTTTCCTGCAAGAAAACTCCAAGGAGACTGACCAGACCTCCTTCAACCAGCTCCTCTCTTAGGTCCTCTAGAGGTGGCTAGAATGATGAGGAAGTTCCTCAGAGCTCAGATACAGATGCAGTGATCCCGGCTCTGTTACTCATTGGACCAATGGGATTGCCGTCCACCCAGCTTCAAGTAATATCTTCTTCTCCGATCTGACTTACAGTTATGGAGCCCTTGGATCTGAGATTTTGGAGAGTGACCTCATTGTATCTGAAAACAGGTGGTTGTTCCACTCAGACCATATTTCTGAGTCACCCAGTTCCAAACCTTTTGGAGCAGTGCTACTCTTGGAGCCAAAGCATTGGCTCCGGGGGTTCAGGGTCAACTCTGAATCTGTCAGAGCCATCCTAGCCCTTGGAATCTCAGCACTGGATAGTTTGGGTCCTACTTTTGCTCAAGACAGGAGTCTGTGGGAATTGAGTGCAGCAACTTAGGTTCCTTCTGCTTCAGTGCAGTTGGCTGCTGTTTCCCCCAAACTTTTTGCCTTTGAGATAGTGTTGAGGGCTTTCTCTTTACCGAGAGGGAAGACATCCTCCCAACCCCTGGATCCCATTTTTGTTTTTCCATTGAGTTTGAGCTGTTAGCATCACAGGTCTATACCAGCAGGATCGCCAACCTGATCAAGCATTCACTCGATCCTTCCTCAGCACTCCACAATCACTACCGATACCTCACCAGACTATCCCACTGATGACATCTCTAAGAAGAGAACACACAAAAAGAGACACCTAGATTTTCCATAGGAATTCATCACTGAGGACACCTATTTCATTGAAGGGGAGGCGTCTCTCAGATCTCCACCTGATGACATCTCCTTTGGAGAGATTATGTAATCCACCATCTAATCATCTTGTTGCGATGTACCAAAACATTTGTGGTTTTGACATTAGGAATTCTCTGAGTGGTCCTTGTTCTGAAAAATATTTAACTTGATAAAACATGAGAAAAATGTGTTTTCTGAAATTGCTGATGGTAAATCCATCCGTGTGATGAAACCAAATAAGGGGGGAGTCTTGGTGATTTTCGATTACATGGATTATGTTAATGCTATGACTGATATTTTAATGGATGATACATATTAGGAAATTTCTCGTGATGAGATGTTTGTGGAAATTTCTCGTGATGAGATGTTTGTTGCTTTTTAAAGCTGGACTTAATATTGGTGGATATGTTATTGGAAAGTCAGATATCTAAAGGCGTTTATGATGATATGATTCATGACAAACAAGTTATTGCTAGCCTTTTCGGTATTCCAAAAATACATAAGAGCCTCACCAGCCCTCCCACCATGTGTCCTATAGTTAATGCTACTAAAACAAAAACATTTTTTATTCAAAATGGTTAGATGGGTGTTTGAATGAATTTACTTTTAAATTACCCCAGATTTACATATGTTCATGGTACTTTTTGCAGTGCCTGAATGACGCTCCTTACTGTGTGAATGCTATGTTTGTAACCATCGACGTCAAAAATTTATTTTCAGTCATCCCACATGATGTGGGTTTGAGTTGGCTTGAAGAATACCTTAGAAAAAGTAATAATTTTTCAGTAGATAGAATTAATTGCATTATTATGCTTACGGAATTTGTTTTAATAAACATTTTTTTTATTGTTCAATGGCCAATATTTCAAACAGATTACCGGAGTCGCAGTGGGGGCAGCTTGTGCCCCCATTTTTGCAAATTTAGTTATGGCAGAATGGGAGGATATATATGTTTTTAAAAGAGGGTTTCATGACTGTTCTTTATATATCAGGTTCCGGGATGATATATCTATTTTGTGGATTAGTTCAGAGTTAAGACTTCAGAAATTTTTGGTTTATATTGATTCCCCACAAGTTTTTTTTCAATTTTTCCCATACTATTAGTAGGACTAAAATAGCCTTTTTAGATGTAGAAATAAGTAAGGGCCAACAAGACTTACAATATAGTTCTAGCATTTTCAGGAAGGCTACTTTTTCCAACACCCATCTCCATTATTCTAGTATGAATCCATTTTATCAGAAAAAATCTGTAATTAAAGAACTGTTAATTAGGTTAGCTCATATGATCACTGAAAATGAGGTATTTTACCAGGAATGTAATATATTGTAAGATATGTTCATTAAGAGGGATATCCTTTCAAATTCTTAGCTGAAATAAGAGATGAAGTGGTAATAAAGAGAGAGAGAAAGGTCCTTGTCCCTATTCTGAATGGTCCAAACCTATAGTGACCATAGTAATAGAGAAACACAAACTAGGGACATTAATAGGAAGATTACATTTATTTCAACGTTTAACTTGGATAGTGGGGCTACTGTTAGCAGTATCATGAAAAAATTGGACTTTTTTTAATCTGATAGTGAATATCTCAGTAGATTAGGTAATGAGCCCCAGACAGTATTTAGAAGAGAAAAAAAAATTTAAGAGCTATTTAGAATCTCTGGGAAAATGTGAGGTGTCACATTCAAAAAAGGTAAGAACTTTCAAATGCGTGTGGTTTTCACAATGTTCAGATATTTTGTTATGAGATGAATTCGATATAAATGAAAAAATATATAAAATACATAGTTATTACACAAGTTATACAAAAGGAGTGGTCTGTTTAATGCAGTGTCAGTTGTATCCTGCCTTTTGTGTGGGGAAGACCACCCAAAAGTTGAGTGAATGCATGTATGAACACCTCCTTGATATCAGGAAAAAGAGAGACACTAATGCTTTATACAAGCCTGTAGCTTGTTTTAGTGACCATTATTTCAAGTGTTTCGTTATTCAGCAGGTAAAACAGGATTCTTAGGGAAGGATTACAAAGGTACATTTAGATATTTGTGAATTTAAGTGGCAGGTTTTGTTGAATGCCACTGTTTTTCTGTGAATCAGTATTGCCTGTTCGATCAGTTTTATTTTAAAGTTAAGACATTATACTATTTCTTAATTAGTTTTAGAATATGATTGATTATTTTATTGCATGTGATGTGTGGACTTTTTCATATAAGGTTTTTGTTTTTGGATTTTGTTCTGATGAAGTTCCTGTTTAGGAACGAAAGTGCTTAAACCTCAATTTTTATTAAACTGTGATTTTACTATTGTCTGGTTGGCTGTTTCATGCTTGGCCTTCTACCACAAGTGTGTTTTATTCTAGATTATGTTAACTTCTCGAACAGAAAGGTGGGAGGTCTTCTGAACCTCCTTCCCAGGAGGAGTCAGGATTTTTGGAGGCTTTCGTGTTTGGTATCCCAGACATCCAGGTAAGTTTTTATCTCCAGTAACCAGAAAAAAACAAAGTGCCAAAAGTAACTGATAAACAAGTTAATAAGCACAATGGTCCAACCGGTCCCAAAACTTGATCACTTTATTGCACAAGAAAAATTCACATTGACCATATCTATTCTGTTGCTTAGGTTTGGGTTAATGTGCAAGAAGGTGTTCAGCTTTGAAGGAAGGAACGGCCGTGACTGATAAAGTTGAAGGTAATGGTTTGCAACTTACTAGAGGGTTGAATTTGACAAGTTTGGATGAATTCCCTCACATTACATTTGAAAATGCTGCAGAGAGAAGTCAACCGGTAAATTCACGGACTATGAGCGGGTCCAGGGAGACACACAGTGAAACAGACTACTCAACAAATATGTCAGGTGCTAAACGGCATTTAAAAGACATTTTAAATGTAAAATTTGATTTTGAAGAGAATGCCAGTATTTACTTCTAATGGTACTTATGCCACTATGTTATCTGACTTGGACTATCTGTTATATAAATATAAAATGTTTGAAATGGACAACGCTTATTTGAACCACTGTTTGCATTTGAATATAGTACCAAAGGGACTCAGGGTTTCTAAATACCCTAATAGTGTAAGCGATGGCTCTGATTTTCATAAAACCCTTATTAATGCATTTGAAAAATGTGGCTTTGAAATAATGAGGGCCATTATAGTAAATAATGAACTTGAGATGGAAAAATTGTATGTATTAATTGAGCATGCTAATACTAACATTATCAATGATTTAATGTTTACCATAGAAAATGAAAAAAGCAAAGTACTATGGGGTTTGAAAGAAAATAGAGAATAAATGTAATGAAGTGAAGGATAGGAAAATGAAAAAGATAGAGATATAAATGATTATAAGATACATGCACATTACCCCAAACCTAAGCAACAGAATAGATATGGTCAATGTGAATTTTTCTTGCGCAATAAAGCGATAGAGTTTGGGACCAGTTGGACCATTGTGCTTATTAACTTGTTTATCAGTTACTTTTGGCACTTTCTGTTTTTTCTAGTTATTGGTTTTAATTTTGGAATGGATTCCCAACCAGGAACACTGCTTGAAATTTTAAACAGGGGATCCAAAGTAGGAGAGCTTTGGAAGCTCATTGGACAATTAACCCAGCTGGTTGGACTTCTCACACCGCTCAGCCAATCAATGGCTTCGTTGGCCTCAACACTGTCTTTGTCTGGTAACCAGGAAGCAAGAAGGCGTTCAGCTTCGAAGGAAGGAACCGCCATGACTGATACAGTTGAGGGTAATGGTTTACAACTTACTAGAGGGTTGAATTTGGCGAGTTTGGATGAATTCCCTCACATTACATTTGAAAATGCTGCAGAGAGAAGTCAACCGGGAAATTCACGGACTACGAGCGGGTCCAGGGAGACACACAGTGAAATGGACTACTCAACAAATATGCCAGGTACTAAACGGCATTTAAAAGACATTTTAAATGTAAAATTTGATTTTAAAGAAAAAACTCCAGTATTTGCTTCTAATGGTACTTATGCCACTATGTTATCTGACTTGGGACTATCTGTTATATAAATATAAAATGTTTGAAATGGACAACGCTTATTTGAACCACTGTTTGCATTTGAATATAGTACCTAAGGGACTCGGGGGTTTGTAAACACCCTAATAATGTAAATGATGGCTCTGATTTTCATAAAGCACTTATTAATGCATTTGAAAAATGTGGCTTTGAAATAATGAGGGCCATTATAGTGAATAATGAACTTGAGATGGAAAAATTGTATGTATTAATTGAGCATGCTAATACTAACATTATCAACAATTTAATGTTTACCATAGAAAATGAAAAAGCAAAGTACTATGGGGTTTTAAAGAAAATAGAGAATACAAGTAATGAAGTGAAGGATAGGAAAATAAAAAAGATAGAGACGTAAATGATTATAAGATACATGCACATTACCCCAAACCTAGGCAACAGAATAGATATGGTCAATGTGAACTTTTCTTTTGCAATAAAGTGATCGAATTTTGGGACCGGTTGGACCATTGTGCTTATTAACTTGTTTATAAGTTTTTATCTCCCCTGAAAGAGAGAGCCCACTGGAGCAAGAGCGTCCATGTAGTTGCCATGATCATGGCAGCAGCCACTAAAGAAAAAGCTTGCTGAGCAAAAATTATCTGTCCATTCCCTAACAGGGAGTCTAGGGTCTTGCACAGATTTGTCAACTGCATTTATGCCTCAGGGACCATTGCCCTGCAGCTGCTGAATTACCTGTTGAACTTTACCAGACTATAAATAAATGTGACCATGGAGCTATCCAAATCTCTTTCCACGTCATTGTTTGTGCAGGACCAGAATAAAGTTTCTTCACAACTAGCACCCTTCAGTCCATTTCCAACACATCCATAAAGCTGTTTTCTCATGCTGCTGAGAGTACCTCAGGGGTGGCGGGTTTAGGAATAGCCATTAGGAGACCCCCCTGGATGCACCTGTGAGATTTTACAGACTTCTTCATGTCTTCGTTATTCAGTGCTGGCTTTGATGGATCATCCTTATTTCGCCCCAAGGTGAAGGAAACACTCTCCGGAAGTGAGCAAGATGGAAAGTGCTTGTCTGCTGTAGGGATCCATTTCTCTCCTCCTCAGAGATCCTTCTCTCAGAATCAACAAGATGGTAAAAGATGTGGTTTCACAAGTCCCAAGGGCCTTTCCAAGACTCATGAGGAGACAATTCCCCTTGGGGCAGAGAGGAAACTCTTAACAGAGGACGCTGCCCTTGTTGCAGAGGTGGTCCACAAAATCAGGGTTTCAGGGATGCATTCTGTAATAAACCCTACTAGTTTCCTGAAAGTTTGCTCCACTGCTATACTTTTGAAGCAGTCAGCAGGCACTTGCCTCTGCACCCAGAAGCCTGGGCATCCCTCAAAAGAGATACTTGGGTGCAGAGGATTGTATCCAGAAGTTACTTCATACCATTCTCCCAAATTCCCCCCTATAAAAATGAAAAAGATTCCCAGTGTTCCAGCCAATCAAAGGAAAACAGCAGCTATGGAAATAGAAAAGCTGCTAGAAAAGTGTCATCCAGAAAGTCCCCCAGACCAGTTAGGATCCTGAACCAACTCAAGATTCTTTTTAGTGCCAAAAAGACAGGGGACTTGAGACCCATACTGGATATCAGCAAACTAAACCAGTATGTGAAACATTTAAAGTTCCAGATGGTTGTGGTTCAGTTCATTTTGCCTCTGCTGCAAAAGGACGATTGGATGTGCTCGATAGATCTTCAAGATGCATACTACCACATCATAATGTACAGGTGCTCCAAAAGATATCTGTGCCTCTAGATGGGATACTATCATTACCAGTTCAGATCACTGGCCTTTGGACTCACCACAGTCCCCAGAGTGTTCACCAAGAGAATGCTGGAATTCCAGGTGTTTCCCTATCTAGACTGGCTCCTGACTGCTCTGACCAGACATCTGCTTATAAAATTAGGGAACTAATTGCTGCAGTTATGTCACCATCTGGGCATTACAGTTAACTACAAAAAGTCACAGCTCACACCTACACAGAATAAGGAGTTCATAGGTGCTCATCTAGCATGGACAATCAAATAGCATCAATTCTTCCAACAGAGTAGAGTACACACACTCAGATCACAGGTTATGGAAGTGATCTTGCATTCTTCTCCTCTGGCACAACTAGTCTTGCAAGAGTTATGCTCCATGACAGCAGCAATTATGATGGTTCCATTAGCCAGATTTTATATGGAGATTATTCAGTGGACTCCATTAGTACAGTGGTCTGATGTTCATCGTGCTATACTGCTGCAGTCATCACACTTGGGGTTATCCTGTCATCAGGCAGTCCCGCAGTTGGCCGAATCCAAAAGTCCTGGTCCGGCGTTGGTTGTCGTTGCCTCTTCCCTGACGTCAGTGTGACAGGGGTATAAAAGAGACAGCTGATGCCATTTTCCCCAGTCTTTCTTGCCGCGCGGTGCCCGAAGCAGAAGCAGTTCACAAGTGCCGGTCGGCCAGATCCTGAAATTTTCAAATCGAGTTTCAGCCCAAAGTCTTCTCTAAAGCTAAGTACCCCGTTGGGGAAACTTTTCTTGCCTCAGACCGATGTCAGACAAAGTTAATAATTGTATTTCTTGTGGGAAGCAAATACCTCATAAGGATTTTCATTCTTATTGTATTCCTTGCCTAGGCCCAGACCACGACATCTCTGGTTGTCGGTTTTGTGCTAGGTTCAACAAACGTACAATTAAGGCCTTTATGCCTAAAAAACAGATGCTTAAGATGGCTGAGGATTTAATTACCCTTATCAGGGGATCCCAACCACCACCTGACAAAAGACCTAGACTGGAGGAAGATTATCCCTCCTCTGACCAAGCATCCATTTCCTCAGGCAACTCTGGCGACCAGGATTACTCCTTCCCTTCTTATGAAGACTCAGATCCTGAAGAGTCCATTCTCCCTCTGTCTCCCCCCCCCTGAAGACTACTCTTTTGGGGAAACTTTACACACCATGAGGGAACACTTCCACTGGGAAGGCCAAGATTACTCTGACTCCAAGAAAAGACTCCATGAGTTTCTTCTTCTTCCACAGCATAGACCCCTGGCAATTCCTCCAGTTTTAGACATTTTGGATGATGTTTTCTCTGAATCCAGTTTAAACCCAGATTCCTTACCTCCAGCACCAGCTAAACCAGACAGATACTACCGAGTTCCTGATACTCATAAGTTTCTATACAGGAGCCCTAATGCAGACCCCGAGACCATTTCCCAGGGTCCCAAAGGGGTTAAGGCCTCTACTGCTAAGAATCCACTTCCTTCTGAAAGAGATTCCAGAGCATTAGAAAGATGGGGAAAGAAAGTGTATACGTCTGCCACTTTGACCATGAGGGCATTAAACTGCCAATTCCACATGCTAAAATACCAACAGTATTTGATTACACAGTTAAAGCAGAAGCTGATCCCTCAGACAGATCAACTATTTTTTATTTTATTTTTTATTTATTTTATTTATTTTACATTTGTTAACCGGGAGAGTCCGACTGGATACATGTCCATTTTCAGCGGAGGCCCGGGGAGAAAAGCTCCAGGTACATAACAGACATATGAACATTGTTAATTCCAAAAAGGAAGATAGTTGAGTTCTAAATACAATATAAAGATACATCACATCTTGGGAAAAAAATAACAGCAGCATATAAAAAAAAAAAAAAAACATAGGTCAGTTACAAAGGCGAGGCGCCTTGTTAAAAAGCGGTTAAGGATAGTGAGGTAAGAGAAGGGTAAATGATAGTGGTTAATCAGGTTTGGAACAGGGACATTGCCAGAGAGTATTGAGATGGGGTTTAAGCTTTTTTTGAATTGTAGGAGTGAAGGTTCTGAGGTGAGCATGGTCGGTAGGGAGCTCCACATTTTACCTACAAAGTTTGGAGAGAATAGAGAATCCCCAGCAGAATTATTGGCTTTGGTAGTTTGAGCTAAGATCTTATTGGAGGAGCATAAAGATTGCAGGTTAATATAGGGGTGAATGATGTTTTTCAGAGCTGGTGTTTTCTCTGGGTGATACAGTATCTGGTGAGCCGTTTTGAGTTGGTTGAAATGGAGTTGGCTGGAAAACTCTAACCACCCTAGTTGCTTCAAGTTAGTGCAGTGGTGCGCTCTAAAGGTGGAATTTGTGGCAAATCTAGCTATGTGATTGTAACAAGAAGCAAGTTTGTTAAGGGTTGTCTTGTTTAGGTTTGTAAAAAGGGGGGAGGCATAGAAAAGAGCTGATAGTAGGTGTGTGCTGGCAATTGTAATTTTAGCGTGAGGAGTGAGAAAGTGTTTTACTTTATAGAGAGAGCCAAGCTTTTTATTGACGGTTTTGATGGTAAGATTGAAATGGGTGTCAAATTTAAGGGAGTTATCAATGGTAACACCTAATAGCTTTGTGTGAGCTTCTGGTGATATAGTGATTCCATTGGAGGATGTAATAGAGAAGGTGGGGGAGAGTCTTGTTAGTGGGTGAGAAAGTAAGTAGTTTTGTTTTGTTGGGGTTGAGAACTAGTTGACGACTTGAGAACCATTTTTCTATTAGGTTGAAGGTGTATTGGGTTGAAGCAGTGAGGTCTGCCAGGTTGGAGGCAGTGCTGATGATAGTCGAATCATCTGCATATTGAATGCATGTGGCATGGGGGTGATTGTGGGCAGGTCATTAACAAAGATGGTGAAGAGAAGAGGGCCAAGAATAGATCCTTGGGGAACTCCAAGTGTAACAGGTAGGCATGTGGATAATTTGTCCTGCCATAGAACAGCCTGTTGCCTATTGGACAGGTAGGATTGGAACCATTTCAGCGTGGAATTGCTGAGTGATAGTTTTTTAATGTATGGAGGAGTTGAATGTGGTTCACCATATCAAAGGCCTTGGAGAGGTCTAAGAAAAGAGCAGATGATTGTTTATTATTGTTTCTGAAGTTATTGATGGTATTAGAAAAGGATAGTAGGGCTGATGTGGTACTGTGATTTGGCCTGAAGCCATGTTGGGAGTTGGCTAGAATTTTATTTTTGGTGAGGTGTTCCATCAGTTGTTTGTGGACACACTTTTCCATAATTTTGGCCAGGGGGGAGAGCATAGCTATAGGTCTGTAGTTGGTTAGCTCTAGTGCGCTACCACCTTTATGGAGAGGAATAATGTGGGACATTTTCCATATGGAGGGGATGAAGGCTTCTGACAAGGTACGGTTTATGATTATGGAGACGGGTAGGAAATGGCCTCAGCTGCTTTTTGCAGAAACTCAGCTGGGAGAAGGTCAGCTGCTAGCTTAGTGGGTTGTAGTTTTTTAAGAAGAGATGTTATAGAGGATATGGGTACTGGATCAAAGGTAAATAGATGATCTGATGTAGTTGTAGTATTCTGCTGGCATGGGTAGTGGAGTGGGCTGGTTGTTTGTTTGAATTGTGTGGCCAGGGATTGTATAGTTTCTGTGAAGAAACTATTGAATGTGTTAGCAAATTTTACAGGGCACTGTTGTTTGCAAGTTGTTGGAGTGGGGGTGGTTGCCTGGCCTGGGTGCAGGAGCTTGTTTAAGCCTGCCCAGAATTTTTGTGGATTATTAAGGTGTTTGTCTTGGAGGTGGAGGAAGAAGTTTTTTTTATCATTTAAGATCATTCTTTTAGTTTCATTTCTAAGTTGCCGGAAGGTTTGGTGGGAGTGTGGGTCTTTAGAGGCACGCCATGTGACCCACATCTTGTTTCTAGATAGGATTTTGGATTTTGTTTCCTTAGAGAGCCATGGTGCGGTTTTGGTTTTAGTTCTAATGGACCGTATTGGAGCATAGGAATCTAGAATCTTGAGGAAGGTGGTGTTGAAGTAGATAACTGCCTCTTCAAGAGGAAGAGACTTGAGTATTGTCCAGTTGTGGGCTTTAAGTTCAGTTTGAAAATGGAGGCGTTGAATTTATTATTGTTCCTGATTTTTTATGGTTGTAAGAAGGGGTGATTTTCTTGAATTTGATAACATAGGTGAGTAAGTGATCACCATGTCCTCTGGGTGAGTACCTGCTGAGTACTGGTCAGGATCTTTATTAGTAAGGATCCAGTCCAGGATGCTGTCTTTGTTTTGGGGTTTACCTAGTCTGGTAGGAGTGGATATGAGCTGAGAAAAGCCATGTAGATTTATGCTGCTAGATGGGGAGCTAGATGAGAAGGAATTCCAATCGATGTTGAAGTCACCTAACACTATGGATTCCTGGGGTGAGTTTGAGTTAACCAGTGGAGAAAGTCCTCTAAGGTTTTGTTATTATTGTTGTCTGGGGGGATGTAAATACATGCTATATTTATGCTTTTATGTTTGTTTGGTTGAAGTTTTACAAGTAGAATTTTGGCATCGCTTGTTAGGAGGGGTTGTGGAGAGGCAAGGGAGATTTGTAATGTATTTTTGTAGAGTATGGCTACACCGCCACCTTTATGAGTTATTCGGTCTGCTCTTAGTATATCATACCCTGGTGGGATTATCTGTGTGTCTTTCAGACTTGGTTTAAGCCAGGTTTCTGTGAGACATAGTAGGTCTGGGGAACAAGTAGCTAAAAGGGCATGTAGGTTGTGAATCTTATTGTTTACACTTCTGATGTTTAGATGACAGGTCAGAAGAGAGTTAAAGGGTCTAGAGTTTAGATTGAGAAGTGGAGGGGAGGATAGGGTGGAATTAGAATTGAATGGAGGGGAAGGGCCAGGGTTGGGGTGGATATCACCATCTGTGGCTAGTCTGTGATTCAGAGTGGTAATGAATTTGAGGGCTTTGAGTAGAAGTTTGTAGTAATGTTTATCATTTGGCCTAATATTGGTAGGTTTGATAATTACATAGCGTTCAAGTTCTAACAAGGTGGGTGAGTAGGGAGTTGAGTCATGGCCTCTGTTGTTAATTATGGGGGAGGGGTTGGTTTGGTAGCCTGGGTGGTGGAAGCCTATGTAAGACCAGGTTTCATATAGGGTAGCTAGGTAAGGGACAAGTAGGAGGGGAAAAAGAGTTAGTATGATAACTAGATTTGAAAGAGATGCAGGATTTGCTGCATGCAGCAGAACAGGTGGGAAAACATACCTTACAGTGTGGTTTTGATTCATTGGAAGCCTCATGTAGAGCAGCTGTCACAGGGTCTGTCATATGTAGGCATGCTTGGCTTAAAGAACAAGCCTTACCAGAACATGTCAAAGCAAAGTTATTGGATGCCCCATTGCAGAAAGATGTGTTATTTGGTGTCAAAGCAGAGGAAGTTTTGAAGAAAATGGAAGAAAAGGCAAAATCTATGCAAACAGTTAAAGATTTCATATAGGTACAACCTCCTCGTTTCAGCAGAAACTGGCCATCAAATAATTGGTCCTTTCCTGCATCAGACAGACCCCAAAGAGGTAGGTACAGGCTCCCAAGGGGCAGAGGCCAACCACAAGGTTCTTTCAGGCCTAGACAATGGCATACAACAACTCAAAAGAGGTGGAGACGAAAGATCTCAACCCTTCAGCAAACAAACACAATGACTTCCCTCTTCGCCTGCCAAGCAAAATTGCCCTGGCAGCACCTTTGGGAGGGAAACTGGCTCTATTTCCACAAAACCGGCGCATCATAACAAAGGACAAATGGATTCTGGACATTATTACCCCAGGCTACAGATTTCATTTCCACACTTTACCTCAGATGAGAGGCATGCCAAATCTGCCTCCAAACCAATGGGCAGAGGCTCAAATGCAAATTTCAGCTCTCATGGATATGAAAGTAATTCAAAAGGTACCTACAAAGGAGCAAGGTCAAGGTTTTTACTCAAGACTGTTTCTAGTCCCAAGAAAGGACAAAGCCTGGAGGCCCATCTTAGACCTCTCAATTCTGAACACATACCTGGAGGTACCTAAATTCAAAATGCTCACACTACAGCAGCTCCTTCCCATGCTGGGCAAGGAGTCTTGGCTGGTAACGTTGGACCTCAAAGAGGCATACCTGCATGTCCCTATCATACAAGATTGCAGAAGATACCTCAGATTTTTGGCAGGTACAACGCATTATCAATTCTCTGCATTGCCCTTTGGCTTATCTACTGCGCCCAGAGTATTTACGAAATGCCTGGCATCAGTAATTGCATATTGCAGACAACGAGGAATACAAATTTATCCATATCTGGATGACTGCCTAATCCAAGCGGACAGCAAGGACATTCTGTTACAGCATCTGGCTTTTGTAACACAGCTGCTCAGTTTCCTAGGGTACACAGTAAACAAAAAGAAGTCAAAACTAATACCTTCGCAACAGATAATATTCCTGGGTGCCAGCTTAAATACAACGGCCCAGATGGCTAACCTCATGCCAGACAAAAACAATTGACTCAATACTTCAAAAAGATAGCAACTTTTACCCAGCTCACTGCAAGGAAAATCCTGCAGGCATTGGGGTTCATGGCATCATGCATTCAACTAATCCCATATGCAAAGCTGCATATGAGAAAACTACAATGGTACCTGAAAAGTGTATGGTCTCAACACAGGCACAGCCTCGAAACAAATATACCTATCATTCCCTGCCTTCAAAAAGAGTTCCTATGGTGGGCTCAAGCATGTCAAACAAACAAGGGTCTTCCTTTCGTCTTACCTCCAGCAAACCAAACCATGACAACAGATTCTTCAGACTACGCCTGGGGAGCACACATGGCAGGACAGTGCATACAGGGCAAATGGTCTGCAAAACAAATGCATCTTCACATCAACCAAAAGGAGATGCTAGCTGTGCAAAATGGACTGACAGCCTTCAGGGACCTCTTGCATCCAGGACAACTTCTAATAAGGACAGACAACACCACAGTTATGTGGTACATAAACAAACGGGGAGGAACACACTCCTACCCTTTAGGCAGACAGGCTATGACCTTATGGAACACAGCATTGACCTACCAAGTACAACTACAAGCACAATTCCTGCCAGGAAAGGAAAACATATTGGCAGACGAATTAAGCAGAAAGATGGCAGACCCTCACGAGTGGAGACTACACCCACAAGTATTTTCAATGATGACTCAAAGATGGGGATGTCCAGACGTAGATCTATTTGCCTCCCCCAACAATTGCCAATTACAAAAATTCTGCACAAGGACTTATCACTCCCTAGCCTGGAAAGTGGATGCTCTATCATTCAGTTGGACAACACTGACAGTCTATGCCTTCCCTCCACTACCTCTATTGACCAAGGTATTATTGAAGGTCAGATCAGAGAGACCACAGATGATCCTCATTGCTCCAGACTGGCCACACCAGAACTGGTACCCATTACTAAGGAACTTGACTCACAGCCCTCCATGGATCTTGCCTCAATTCCCACTACTGTTGACTCAGAAAAACTATTAAACCCGTCACAGCCAGCTCAGAACTTTAAATTTAGCTGCATGGAGAATTCCTTAAATTATCAATCAACACTTCTCTCAAAGGACGTCCTGAATGTAATTATGGAGGCCAGGAGGCCCAGCACCAGGAAGACTTACTCAGACAAATGGAAAAGATTTTGTGCATGGCACCAGGCTAAAGGTCAAAATCCTTGGATACCAAACATTCCTCACATACTGCAATACCTAACTGAGATGCAAAGGCCTTTCCTTCTCCTCCATTAAGATCCATGCTTCAGCCATTTCAGCTCAATATAATACGGATCCCCCAATTTTCTCACACCCTTTACTTAGGCAGTTTCTCAGAGGGGCTAAGAATATAAGACCCCCCAGAAAACCACCAACAACAACTTGGGACCTGAACTTCGTTTTAGAAAAGTTAACACTTCCTCCTTTTGAACCAGCATTCTCAGCAGAATTACAATACTTGTCTTGGAAAACAGCCTTGTTACTGGCTATTACCTCAGCACGCAGGGTCTCAGAACTACAGGCACTTATGGCAGTGGAACCTTTCATCATTTTCCATCAGGACAGAGTCTCTTTACGAACTAACCCTACCTTCATGCCCAAGGTAGTATCCAGTGTGGCTTTGAATCAGACCATTCATTTACCCACCTTTTATCCTAACCCACAGAATAAAGGAGAAAGGCTCCTTCACTCTTTGGACATTCACAGACAGCTACGTTACTATTTAGATAAGACAAAGATCTTCAGGAAAACTGACCAACTCTTTGTATCATATGCTACAGGTTCACAAGGAAAGGCTATTTCAAAACAGACATCCCCAAATGGATAGCACATTGTATCCACTTTTGCTACTCGCACCATGGAAAGGCAGTGCCTGTCAATACTAGATCCCATTCTACCAGGGCTACTGCAACCTCAGCAGCCTTTCTCAGAGGGGTTTCAACCAAAGACATTTTGGAGGCAGCTACTTGGAGTTCAGTGCACACCTTTACCAAGCACTACCACCTTCCATTATACTCAAAAGACAGAGCTGGTTTTGCCACTGCAGTTCTGCAGGGCATCCTAGCATCACCTAACTCAGTTTAGTACCAGCCACCCTTCCATAGTTTTGGGATTCTACCCAAGTGTGATGACTGCAGCAGTATAGCACGATGAACATAGTACAGGTTTGTACCTACCATAAATGTAGATGTTCGAGTGGTTATACTGCTGCAGTCCAGGTTACCCTCCCTCCATCCCCTGTACATGCCAGGGTGTTAGTTACAACTCCATGTACATCAATCTATTGGATGCATGTGTATATGGTGTATTTGCTAACAGCTAGTACTATTGCTTACCTACTAAGGTATTGTTGCATAGCTATTGTATTGCCTTCCTAGTTGGGGGCACCTGACATCTGGGGCAAGAAAAACTGAAGAAAATGGTGTCGGCTGTCTCTCTTATACCCCTGTCACACTGACTCAGGGAAGAGGCAACGACAACTGACGCCGGACCAGGACTTTGGGATTCGGCCGACTGCGGGACCTTCTGATGACAGGATAACCCCAAGTGTGATGACTGCAGCAGTATGACCACTCTAACATCTACATTTATGGTAGGTACAAAACTGTACTTTCTTCAGCAGCCCTTGTATTCACCAGTCAGGATCACACAAGTTTACAAGAATCACCTTCTTTGGTGGATCTGTTCAGATAATGTTTCTCATGGATATCCATAGCCACAGTGACCACAGATGCCTCCCAGTTATGGTGGGGGGCATTTCATGGGAAGGACAGTCTAAGGTACATGGTCCCCAGTAGAGGCCAGTTCACACATCAGTGAGAAATGAAAGCAGTGCTCCTAAAGCTTCAGGCCTTTCAAGACACTCTCCCCTCCAGAATGACTGCAGTTCAAGCAGACAGTATATCAGTAGTCTGGTACATCAGCAAACAGAAGGAACCAGATCTTATCCTGTATCAAGAGGCAATGAGACTGTGGCAGTGGGCAATCTCTCTTGGCTGCTTTCTCATGACAATGCACATACCAAGGAAAGCCAACATGCTTGACGACAAACTAACGAGCTGCATTCTGATACCTCAGGAGTGGTATCTCAATGTCAAATGAGTGGAGAGGATTTTCTATTGAAGGAGATGGCCATGCTGCGATATTTTCACTTCTCCCCACAACTTCAAGTGCAGCATATTCTTTGCTCTGAACCCTCCATTTGGGGAGCCATGGAGAGATGCTCTTGTCCACAATTGGCACTCTGGTCTCCTGTACACTTATCCCCATTGCCTCTAACTCCCAAATGTTTTCAGAAAGCATTCTGGTTGAAGAGCACATTTATCTTCATTGCACCTTTCTGTCCTCGTCAAGTTTGCCTTACCTTCCTGTGGCCTCATCTCCTGTATCTGCTTTGGATACTGGACCCAAGTCCAGACCTTCTTTCTCAGCTATCAGGAAGGACACATCTGGATATCAACTGTCTCATGTTGATTAGATGTCTCCACTTCCAGTGATGGCTAGACAGTCCAGGCTTTATTACCCAGCCTCCCATATTTTCTTATCTTCTCAAAATGTCTTTACTAGGAAAATTTACAAAAGTAAATGGAAGAGATTTTCAATCTGGGCCCTCCAGAGAGACCTGGATCCTTCATCTGTCCAAATCTCCACGGTTCTTGAATTTTTGGCCTCCAATTTTGACATAGGGGTGAGTTATTTAACTTTCAAAGTTCAATTGGCAGCTATTTCCAGTTTCCATTCCGATGAAAATTAATCTTAGGATTCTTCAAAGTTGTGCAAAGCTTTTCTTAAAGGCACATTTCTACTCATGCCTCCAGTCAAGAATCCTACTCACCCCATGGTATTTGACTATCCTGCTGCAAGCTCTGACTTAACCTCCATTTGAACCATCAGAGAAGATAGATCTTTCTCTAGATCTCCGTATTTAATTTTTCATAAGGATAGGGTTTCTCTACACATGAACCCATCTTTTTTTTACCTAAAGTGGCTTCTGAATCCAACATTAATCAGGTTATCTGTCTACCTGTATTATTCCCATAATTTTCAAATGAGTGAATATGTGCTACGTCTTTTGGATGTACATCAACAGCTTAGATTTTATCTTCACAGAACCAAAGATTTCAGAAAAGCTGATCAATTATTTGTATGTTTTTCCAAGAACAAATTGGGGAAAGCAGTGTCTAAAGTGACTAACTAAGGAGCTGCATTCTGATACCTCAGATATATCCTTTGTTTACAGAGAAAGAGGGTTATCTTTATTTAAGCCCCAGAAAGCACATTCCATAAGGTCCATAGCCACTTCATCTGCTTTTTGGTCAAGAACATCTACAGATGACATTCTTGCCACTGCCACTTGGTCCAGTGCTCATACTTTTGCTCATTACAAGTTAGATTTGCTATCCAGGAATAGGGCACCATGTGGCGCAGCTGGACTCCTGAATATTCTTTGAGGACCACCCATGGTTTATCTAGCTAAAGATACTGCCACATCAGTTGAGGAATGAATGAAAATGTCAGCATCAGATGTAATAATTATGTACTCATCATAATGATTCATCTGTGTTGTCCATTTTCATTCTTCTTCAATGTCCCACCCTCCATCCCCCTTCCCTTTCTTTCTGGTGAGACCTAAGGGATGCTCATTTAGGAACCTGGTTGTTCTTTGAGATTTAGCCTTCATTTCCTATGTTTCTAGTCTCCTTTCCATATCACTGTGGTTTCATGCACATGTTATTTGGGGCAGCCAACTCAATCTGAGGTATGCAAGGGTGATGGGGCATTATGGGTAACTGAGGATCTCAAGAGTTGGATCCATGAATTTGGTAAAAACGGCTGAGTTGGATCTGAGGTCAGATCTGAGACCCATCAGTTGAGAAAGAATGAAAATGGACAACACAGATGCATTGTTATGGTGAGCACATAACTTTTGTTTTGTCTACCCTGGCATCAGAGGCATTGTATAAATACATCTTGTATTACAAAATTAATGATTAAATTGTATGATGCCACCTGGAGGATGCAATATTTTGTTTCGTTGAAAGAGGCACACATTCATTGAAAAAAATACCAACAATTCTCTGAGAGGTCAGCCTTCTCTTTTTTTATGCTTTATAATGTTCTGCATGGAACTATGAATATTTTGATCTTCATTTTCTCATTGTTTAATTTTAAGCAGTTGTAGGTTAGATTAGAGGTGCATTAGAAGGGTACATTGACTGTGTTATTTATTCATTTTTCATTGTTTGCACAGTGTATATTTTATTGTAATGCACTCAATCCACAAAGATACAGATTTCAGAATTTCACACAAAGAGGTGATTACCAGTACAAGTACCACACCACCCACATCACAGAGCCACACACCCACCTATGTAGGGGTCCTCAATAAAAACTTACTTAACAACAAAGACCCCCAAAACACACACTCATTCCACACACAATGCCAATCACATCGCACAAAGTAGTCAACACACCGGTGTCTCACAAACACAGCCCAGTAGGCATAAAAATAAACCAATGCAGCCCATAAGGCATAACAATAAACCAAACATACTAGTCATTGGCGACTCAATAGTGACACACATTGATGTCCCCCTCACCAGACTCAACCAGGAGAACATCACAGTCAGCTGTTTGCCAGGCATTAGAGTCTGCCACATCACACATGCACTTAAGTCTGTCCACAGCAGGTACAAATATGACTCTGTTATTGTCCATGTTGGTGTGAATGACTTGAGATGTACCTCCCTGGACTATATGAAGAGAGACATGATTGAGCTCTCAGAATATACGCATCAGGCAAGTGTGACCCTAGCCCTGAGCAGCACCCTACTTTCACCAAGAATTATGCCACAATACCAACAAAAAAATGATTGACTTCAACAATTGGCTTAGTTTCTGGTGTCTTTCCAAAGGGATCCAGTATCTGTCTGCCTGGGATGACATGCTTGACAGGCTTCATTGCTTTGCCACAGATTGCCTCCACCCTGTCACCCCTGGAGTTCCGGATCTTGGCTAAGACTCTTGCCTCTCCTATTGCTTTTTAGGCTTTGCCCCAAAGACAAATCTTCCAACATGAAAGATCTGTCAAAAAGCAAATTGAAGGTCATGCTGCTCAGTGCTAGAAGCCTTAATCTGAAAATGCACTCACTGGAGGCTCTCCTCACACTGGAAGATGCAGATGTCTGTGCAGTCTCAGAAACGTGGTTCAGGGCTGCAGAGAGCACCCCTGCTTTACCAGGATATACCTCATTCCACACTTTCTGACCCCAAACTGAGGTCGGAAAGACTAAGGATGGTGGAATCTTTGTCTTCAATAACTCCAGAAGGGTTTACCAATGTGATGCACTGGAATTACTCCAGGTGCAACTGACAGTTGGCAAGGCACTCATCCAAGTTATAGCCAATTGTAGACCCCCTCCATGTCTCAGGAGACCCACTCCTCCTACCTGGACCTACTTGACTTCATCAAGGTACCCCCTAACACCCTGATCCTTGGTGATTTCATCTACCCCACCATAGACTGGGTGAACTATTCCTGCACTAATGCACTCACACAACGATTCCTTAACTTCATCGCACTAGACCAGCTGGTCTCATCCCACACAAGGGGAGATAACATACTCTATTTGGTTCTCACCAACATGGTTGACTGCTGCACCACTCTCATAGTATGTTCTTCCCTGTTGAGATCAGATCATCATTCTGTCTCATTCAAAGTTTCTATCCCACCCACCCCTTCCCCCAGCCATAACCAGGCTAAAATAATTCTCAAAAGCTGACTACACCCTCCTAAGGGAGGGTATCAGGAGCTTCACACCACCGCCCCCTCAGAGGATGCAGACAACTATGCTGAGCAGTATGCCAGTGCAGTATGCTGCCATCTGTGCAACTGTATGGACTCAGCCATACCCAACAGAACTAAAACCTGCTCCTCAAGGAAACACAAACCTGTCTGGTGGACATCCTCTATCAACAAGCCTTACAGCAAAAGGAAGAAACTGTTGTGCAGGGGTAAAAAGGAACACATTCCAAATAAGAAAATATCCCTCCTCTGCCTCAACAAGCAAATGAGATCACTATTGAAAACTCCAAAGCCAATTATGACTTAAAACTAGCCTCCAAAACAAAGGGAAACCACAAGTCCTTCATCAGTTACGTTAGGAACCTCCAAGGTAAAGCCCAAGTTTGTTCAGAATTAGTACTTAATGGTACCACTTACACTGATCCTGCTGACTTAACCAACTCTTACTAGCTGATAGGTTCAGGGCAAACATCACCCCCTTTATTGCCTCCCCTCCCCAAAGGCTCCGGTCTGCCTGACATTCCTGATACTTGTCCCACACCTCACATCTCTGTAGATCAAGTGTTAAAGGCCCTATCCAAGGCTAAGAACACAGCTTCCATGGGACCTGATAATATCCCAGCCTTCCC